>NC_056751.1:634039651-634147151 GCF_019279795.1 Protopterus annectens
AAATTGCAGCTGGAGCAAATAGCTGCGTACACAACCCATTCAGAATGGCAGTGGAAATTAGTGCAGTATTATACTATATATATATATATATATATATATATATATATATATATATATATATATATACATAGTATGTATTAGTGTCTTTGGCTTAGAAATGCAGTGTACTAAATCCAGCCTTTCTCTGAACAGCTCTGTGACTATGTCACAGTTGTCAAGGGAATTTTTAAATGACACATTTTGAACTTTATTACTTGGAGATGCGTTTTAGAATAGTTAAGTATCAGTCCCCGTCTTCCTTATTAAGGGAAGATGTAAACGTGATAAACAGTGAGTGATGACAGCAGGTTACTCCAGGTACAGAGAAAAAGTATTTTCCAAGAAGATAATAAAAATTTACTTTTTTTATTTATATTTGTTTTTCAAGGCACAACACTGATCTCCATGGATCTTTTTTCAGGCTTAGCTCTGGAGTGGTGCCTGGTTAAGTGAATTAGTCACACAGTTAGGCAATGGGGGATGAGGGAATCAAACCTTGCACTACTGGACATCAAGAAACAGCTCCAAACTCCTTAATCATCTAAGCCAACTGCCAGACATTCAACTTGCTAAGAAAAATCTGTGGCACTTGCACTTGAAAAACTGCAATGAAAATTGCCTAAAGCTCTACTTGTACACCGCTAAAAATATTTTTTTCAGCAATGACTTAAAATGCTGCAAGCATCTGCCTGCTGCCACACCTCATTTCCTGCACACAATATATTATTTTTTCTGTTCTGTAACCTATGAGATGCCCTATTAAGCTCTAAAATACAACACAGACAGGAAGACTACCACTTAAAGCAACACCATCTGGTTAAAGCACACATGAGTGCAGCAAAACTACAACAATTAGAATGTCTTACTGTATCTGAGGCACTATTTTTTACAAAGCTTGCATCAAAGGACACATACTGTCAGCCAAACTTTCACATGAAGTTGGCTTGTAATGGATATAAATCCACCAAAGCTGCTAAATGCATTCACAACTTACAAATGTTTTGACAGAGTAATTAGTATCAGCCTTATTTTATTCTTTAACAACTTGTATTGGAATCCTATATTTTCTTTTTATATTGTCCGATATTTTATCCCACAGGATACCTCTTAAATCCAACACAGAGAGGGCTACAGTTAAACTGGTGCTAAAAGGTACAGCTGTATAAGTAAAGTTACCACAAAAGTAGACATTCAAATGATCTCTGCTGTAGTAGCTTAGCTACATGGGTTGTATCCTGCTAAGGATACAACAGTTGATAACAGTTGGTCAGCTTCCAAAGCTTCAGGGCACCTTCCACACACCCAAACAATTAGTCAGCTCAAAATGATGTGAAGAGTGGTTTGGGTACCAAGCCCTTCAGAGTTTTCATGCCAACTGAGAGAGGGAGGCTAAAGCCTTGACAAGGCCAATACTAGCAAAAGATTGGCAGCCTGGTAAAAAACACCAAATAAGGGGATGGAGGGATGGACAGAGGGAGAAACTAATGTAGCAGTGATCACTCAAACATCTACCCTTACTGCAAGTTTACTTGCACAACTGCACTACATTCATCATACACTGCCTTGGCTATATGGGTAGACTACCATAGCTTACAAGGATTGGGAAGAGAAAGGATGAGGGTCCAGAAGCTCCTGGAGAATGCCCCTGGCAAAGTGTGTCCTAGACAGAGAGAAGGAATCTATTTTCTGTGCTTTGTAAAGGTATGCACAGAGGATCAAGCTGTGCTTCTAGAATACTTATATAATCCAACCCTTTTAAAAAAGGCACAGACGACACCAAGGCCCTGGTAGAATAAGTCCACTCCCTGCCTGCAATTTCCTTTTTGTGTTATATATAACAAAAGGTAATAGCATGGGACTACCACTTAAAATATTATCTTTGGCACAGACTGCCCTTTCTTCTTACTTTCACAAGAAATTTACAATTGATCAGAGTTCCTACAAGTTTTGATCTGTTAAGACAGTACCCAAATTGTGGACATCCAAGGTATGGAGTATCCCTTCTCCCTCATTTTTAGGTTCTGGAAAGAAGACAGGAAGATGGATAGCTTGGCTCAACGTAAACTCAGACACCACTTCAGGCATAAAATGAAGGATTAGTTCTCAAGGAAAAACTAATTTAGCAGAAAATGAGATAAGACTGACCTACGATAAGAGCTTACAACTCAACTACTCTTCTTACAGAGATCAGAGAAATCAGGCAACAATTTTTTCCATGTTAATAATCTCAAGTCAACATGATTAGCTGGTTCATATGGAGCAAGTGTTAAATTTTCCAAAAAAAAGTAAGATTCCAAGGAGGAACCAAAGGTTTCCTAGGAGGCTTGGAATAAAACAACATCTCCCTTTTTCCCCATTTTTTTCTACATGGGGTCAAGGTATCATGTTAACTGTCGCCAACTCTCTTGATTCAGTGCCACACTCCTGCCGTCAATGCTCATGCTTGACTGTCGCAGATCTTCTTTCACACAATCCATCCACCTCTTTGCTGGATGTCCTCGCATCCTCTTACCTTCTTCCTGTCTGTCCCAAATCTTCCTCACCAGATTGTCTTCTGCTTTTCTGCACATGTATCCAAACCACTGTAATCTGTTCTCTTTGATCATTTCTGTAATTTGGAGCTACTTTGGCTTCTGCTCTTATGTCCTTCATTTCTTAGTCTATCCCACAGTGTGCATCCTACCAACCTTCTGAGGCACTTCATTTCCATCACCTCTAGCTTCTTCAACTGTTTTGCCTTTACAGCCAGATTTCTGTACCACACAGTAGTACTGGTCGCACCACTTCTTGTACACCTTACTTGTCAGCTTCTATGGCATTCTTCTGTCAGACTACACTTGACACACTATGCCAGTTGGCTGCAGCCCCTCTGATTCTAGCTTTGACTTCTTCATTCGGACTTCCCTTCTCCTCAACCACCCCTCCCAGATACTTGAAGCTATTTACCTGTGCCATTATCTTCCCTTCTCTCTCTATTCTCAGCTACTTCTGATTTCTCCAATTTGGTGCCATTACCACAGTCTTATCTGTGCTTAGTTTCATCCCATAAGCCTTCAGTTTTGCATTCCATTCTCCTATCCTTTGCTTAAGTTGTAGCTCAGAGTCTGCCTGTAATGCCACATCATCTACATACAGCAACTTTGTTGATCTGTCCCCTCTGACCTGTTTGCTTATGCAGTCCATTACCAGTATGAACATCAGTGGGCTGAGAGTTGAATCCTGGTGTACACTCCCTCTCTCCCTCTGTGAGGTTGAACACTATGTACAAGGACCCAATGACTCAAGTGTGAATAGTCTGCACTAATTCTATCAATGTTTCTGGGACTTCAAACTACTGCAGTAGTGCCCAGATTATCTTTCTTGGGACCTTGTCATATACTTTCTCCAAGTCTAGGAATGCCCAGTTGGACTCTCTCATCTTTAGCTTCTTCTCCGCCGGTATCTGTCTCACTGCAAACATCGGGTCAATTGTGTTCCATCCTGATCTGAATCCGAACGATCATCTCCCATCTTACTCTACTACTTTGTGTATCCGTTTATTAATCACCCTCTCCAGAACTTTCAAGCAATGTGACAGGAGTTTGATGCCTCTGCACTACCCACAGTTGTGGATGTCCCCTTTGTTCTTGTACACTGGAACGAGTATGCTTATTCTCCAGTCATCTGGGATATGCATCTCTCTCCACACTGCTATTAGTACCCTCAGGGGCCATTTCTCCCCTACCTCACCCAGCATCTTTATCATATCTGCTGTCACCTCATTTGAGCCTGCTGCTTTCCCTGACTTAATTTGCCTTAGTGCTTTTCTTACTTCTTCTAGGGTGAGCTCATCCTCTTTTCACCGTAGGTGGTTTCTGGGGCAGTACAGCTTCTGAAGGGTTTTCTTCATACAGCAGCTGCTGGAAATTCTTCTTCCATCTGCCTTTAATGTCCTGTGGACTGGCAAACAGGTTGTTGCTGGCATCCCTTATGAAGGTGTCTTCTTTATCTTTCTGTCTTTGCCTTGTAACCTGATATAGTTTTTGTGCCAATTATCAAGTCACTTTCCAGAAGTTGGTAAAGTGCCTCTGATGCCCTATTCTTTGCTATTGCAACTTCTTTCTTAGCCAACCAATAGCCCTTCCTAGCCTGGTCAGTCTTTTATATCTCCCACTTCTTCCTGCACTCCTCCTTTCTTTTGAAGACTTCCTGGACTTCTGCATTCCACCATCAGCTTTCCTTATTTACCTTATTTCCATACCTGGCTCAGCCACATATCTTTTCTATAGTCCTAATGCATGCTATTTCGAGGTGTTGCCATTCTTGTTCAACTCCACCTATTTGCTCCTCTTCTTGGGGTGCTAGAGCCCTGAGTAATTCTTTGAACTTTTGTACTTTCTCTCCAGTCAACTTCCAGGTCTTCAGTCTGGTGTCCATTGACCTTAGAGCTTTCTCCGGCCACTGATTGCAGCTGACTGTAGCAACTAGTGGTTTATGCTGTAGGCTGACTGTTTTACTGAGGATGACTTTGCAATCCTGGGATTCTACTCCAGTGCCTGTTCCTTACTAGGAGGAAGTCTACCCAAGTTGCATGCTGGCTGCTCTTATATGTGATCTTGTGACTGTTTCTCTTTCTGAAACATGTGTTGACTACTACCAAGCCATTTGCCAGACAGAGGTCTAGAATGGATTCTTTTTTATTCCTGTTGCCCCATCCATGTGGACCCATGCAGTCCTCATATCCTGTTTTGTCTGCCCCGGTATGTGCATTCAAGTCACCCATTATCAACACCAATTCATGTTGTCCTGCTTTATCTAGTAGGTCCTGCAACTGTTGTCTGAATGCACTATTTTCCTCACTATCACAACCCTCCTGTGGGGCATAGGTTGAGATTATGAATACTGCCCTATCATTACACTGGAGTCTGACTGCCATGAGTCTGTCATTAATTCTGATAATATCCTTCACTGCCTTCTGAAGCCTCTTTCACCACAATTCCTACACCATTTTCAGCCTGTCCCCCTCCTGAGTAGTAGAGTCTGGATCCAAAGCCAAGCGGCTTTGCTGCACTACCCTTCCATCTAGTCTCTTGGATACACAGGATGTCCAGCCTCCTCCATATCATCATGTCATCCACTTTCAAGTGGTGTCCTGTCAGTGAACCTACATTAAGCATCCAGCTTTCGCTCAGAGCTATCCCAGGTTGCTTGTAATGCAACAATCCTTTCAAAAACATTTCACATAAGATTGCACTGAAAGAGGGGATCCATGGCCAGACATCCTGACATGGCTGGAAAACATAACTTGACAGAATAGCAAGACAGCCCAGAAGATAGTAACTGACAGATGTGATGACCTGTCAGATAAACTTGAAAGGATTCTGGTAAATATCTTGGCACCAACTACCATATATTTTCAGTTTACTAAAATACAATTTTCTAGAAGCAAGTTTTCTTCCCTCCTTGAATACCTGCAGCAAGCCCTCAAAAAACAGGTGTCAAAATTAAATTAAGATTCTATCATCCTGGCAGTTGTTGGGGGGTATTTCAAATAACCACTCTCTTGTAGGAGTATGTCCAATCTGTGAGGAAGTTTGTAGTAATTGTCCTTGGCCATTTCCAATAGATGGGAGAACACTGCTGCCTGGGCCAGAAGGGAGTCACAACAATGATTTTTGAAAAGTCCCTATGAATTTTCAGGGATGACCTTGGATGTTAGGGAAAAGGGTGGAAAAGCACACGGAACACATTTCTGGTCAAGGAAAAGAAAAAGCACCCATTTTCCAGGCATTCTTGCATGGAATCCTACAAGCAAATTTTGCCAACTGCTTGTCACAGTTAGAGGAAAAATATCAATCTGAGGTGTTCCCTACAAGTAGATAAATTCCTGGAAGATCTCTTAATTCAGTTTCCATTAATGTGGGTCTGTCCTGGTTCTGATCAGTTCATCTGCTGCAAAATTTTGCTCTGATGGTAAGCAAGATGTCTGTAGAGTGAGACTGCACTGAAAAGCTATATCCCAGGCTACCATGGCTAGTCTGCACAGAGGGTAGAATCTGGTTCCTCCCCATTTATGTACTACATCAACGCGGTATTTTCAGTGAACATTTCTAGTGATTGTGGAGACAACAGAATGTGATAATTGAGAGCATCTGAGTGCCAACATTGCTTACATTCATGAATTTCAGTCCATCTTTTCTGTTCTGAAAACACCGCACTTTCATCCCCATAATCACTGCTCCCAAAGAAAAAAGTCTAAGACGTATATTGTTACAGACTATGCTGGAACTGGAAAGGAAAATGGAAAGGCCTGGATTCTGTTAAAATTGGTTTCGCTACCAAAAGTCTTCTTTCTCAGACATGCCAAAATTGGAATCTAGAACGTCACAAAAAGTTGATGCTGGGATCCTACAGATTTTAAGTACCACAGACTTTTTCTCATATGGAGATTTGCCAGAGGAATCATGACAAAGTGCAACTTACCATAACAGTAGATGTTCAAATCATCACTGCTGCAGTAGTCTTAGCTATAGGGATTATATCCTATCAAGGATATAACAGCAGAGTAGCTTCAAAGTACTTTCCCATGTGCCCAACTAACAGGCAGCTTGTGCTAAGCTGACTAAAAAAAAGTTTGGGCACCAAGCAAGCAGAGCTTTCCTACCAACAGAGGGAGGCTGAGCCCTGAAAGGGGAAAAAATATATAAATGTCCACACCCTGGCATAAAAACACAAAGGGGCATGAAGGGAGGGAGCGGCTATGGCAGCAGCAATCTTTCAAACATTTGCTGTTATGGAAGGTTACTTGCACAACTGTACTATGTTCATCATACTGATCACTGTTTCAGTAGCCTTAGATAAATGGGTATATTACCCAAACAATACATTTGGGAGGTGGAAGGAGAAGAGTCCAAGAGCCCCTGGAGAATGGGCCAAGAAAAGCCTGACCTTGACCTAGTAAAGGAATCAAGCTTATAGTGCTTTGAAAATAAATGCACAGAGGATTAAGTAGCAGCTTCTAAAACACTTCTAGAATCTAAACATTTCCAAAAAGCCACATATGAAGCCAATGCCCTTGTAGGCTAGGTCTTCACCTTGCCTAGAATAATTTTATTACGGTCAGTATACCTTCACAAGAAATGAAGAAATGATCCAAAGATCTAAAGATTTAGTTCTGTCAAGACCGTATCTGAGTTGTCTATAGACATCCAAGGTATGGAGTTATCTTTTTCCCCTCATTTTTAGGTTCAGGAAAGAAAACAGGAAGATTGATAGTTTGGCTCAAATGAAACTTGGATACCGCTTTAGGTAGAAAAAAGGATTACTTCACAAAGAACCACTGTCCCTCTGGAAAACAAAACAGGGTCAACTAACTAAGAACTTGCAGAGGTCAGAGCAATCAGAAAAACAGTTTTCCATATTAAGAACCTCAAGTCTGCTAGATCAGCAGATTCAAATAGAGCAAGTATTAGCTTTTCTAACACAAAATTAAGATCCAAAGATGGAACCACCGGTTTTCCTGGAGATCTCTTATGCAAGGCCCCTTTCAAAAACATTGTGAGAATGCATTAAAAGAGGGGATATCCATGGGCAGCATGCTGAAATGGCTAACAAATGACTTTGCTAGAGGAGCAAGCCCATAGGATAGTAAATCACAAATAATGTAGAACCAGAGAAACACTAATCTTGAATGGGTGCTGGTTATGTTGTTGCAGCAACTAGAAAACCTTTTCCATTTGTTAATGTATGACTTAAAAGAAGCAGGCTTTCTTGACTCCATAAGTGTCTGCTGTACACCCTCAGTAAACTGGTGCCTAAAAGGACTTAAGACCCTAACATCCAAGCAAGTATACTGAAGTTGCTTGGGGTAAGGATGCATCAAACACTCCTGTTCTCGTGTGAGTAGATCCACCCTGACAGGTAGCATGTGGTAATTGCTCCAGTAAATCTCAAAAGAAGGGAGAACCACGGTTACCTATAAAAACATCTACTCTTCATAGCATCTGAACTCAAAACATCAAGACCATAACATCTAAACTTCAGAACATCTAAAACTGATAATATCGAATCTCAAAACATTGAAAACTACAAAGCAACTATAAATAACATCCTACACACTGTTTGCTAAATTAAATATACCAACTCCAAGGTCGCACTACAGTGGGGCTAGGAAATTAACTTTTTCCCCCACTGTAGTGTAGTTTTCAATGTTTTGAGATGCAATGTTATTAGTTTTAGATGTTTTGAAGTTTAGATGTTATGAAGAGTAGATGTTTTGATAGGTAACCAGAACCACAGTTGCCTGGGCGAAGAGAGTCACCACAATGATCTTATGGGATTCCTTCTGAATCTTCATAAATATCCTGTTTATTACAGCAGGGGTGGAAAAGCATACATGAATGTTCCTGCCCAAGGAAAGGAAAATGCATTTGTCTTCCAGATCTTCTTGCGTGGAGTCCTGGATCAGAATTTTGCCAGACCGTTGTTCAGTGATGGCAAAAAGGTATACTTGAGGAACTCCTCATAGATGAACCAAATCTTGGAAGTCTCCCAGATATAGTTTCCATTCACAAGGCTCTGCCTTTCTCCTACTCAGCTCATCTGGCACACAATTTTGCTCTGATGTAAGGTAGGATGCTTGCAGAGTGAGATTGTGCTGTAAAGCTATACCCAAGCTAACACAGCTAGTTTGCATAGGGGAATAAGATCTGGTTCCCACTTGCTTGTTGATGTGCCAAATGACTGTGGCAATGTCTGTAACAACTTGAGGTCCTAGGAACCAAAGGTGATTCAGAGGCTTGACTGCCTTGATAAGAGCAAGCATATCCTGTATTTATGTGCCTGCATCTGACTTTGTTGTCCCAGATACCTTGTTCTTTTATCCCTCTTGACATCACTCCCCAAGCAAAGTCTGAAGCACCTGTAGTGACAGACTGCTTTGAAGCAGTATGGGAAGGACAGACCTGGATTTAGGAATATCTGATGTCTCTGTCAAGTGATGTATCTTCTGACAAACCCCAGAACTGAAATTTGAAAAGATAATGGGTATTAAAGATGGGACCAAAGAGACTTCAGATACCACTGTATCTTTCTCATATGCAGTCTTGCAAAGGGAGTCTTGCCAAGGGTATCATGAAAATAATAAAAGCCATGAGATCCAGAATCCTGAGGTGTTCTTTGGCACAGACTGAATTCTGAATGGAAAACTCTAAAAACAGGTCTCAATACAGATCTGTTTTTTCATGTGGAAGAAAAGCTCTTTCTACTGAGGTGTCTAATTGATATCCCAGAACACAATCCTGTGTGATAGTCAAAAAGACTTTTGAATGTTCTCTTGGACTCGCAGCTTGTGTAAGGGATCTCACCAAAGAGAGACTAATTCAACTGCCAACCCTGTAACTAGCATAATAAAGCTAAAAGGCAAATTTTCTCACCTACATCATCTCCCTGCATACCTTCCTGACCATTTTAAAACCACCTCCGTGATCGGCCAAGTGTCTGGGGAACCTGAATTCAACTGCTAACCCTGTAACCAGCATAATAAAGCTAAAAGGCAAAGTATGTTGTTCACTACGGGACTTTAACTGCTTTTTTTGTGTAGTGTCCCATCTTTAGTGTGGGAGGGCATGCCCTCTGAAACACCAGCAAATCTTACTACCTTTTATTCTCATCCTGCTACTTTAGCTCTCTGTCTCTCATATATCCTATTCTTAACCCCCTATTTTATGTATTTTTCAAATATCTCCTCTTCACCCCAACTTTCTTCCAGTACTGGTCTGCATCTTACACTCAGTGACTCTCATATAGGTTAAAAACTGAGCTCTCCCAGTTTCTGTACCTCTGCATCTCCTGGACTGTTTTCCTGGGTGGGTGACGGTTTTTTGAGCACAATAGGATCTCGCACTAGCCCACTCCATTCACCGACCCTACCCCCATTCCCACCTACCCTTCTCATTACTTTTATGCCATTCCAAACTCCACCAATCATACCACATTAACCTAATTATCTCACCCCACCCTTCACCCTACACCACATTTTCCACCACTTCTATTTCTCTACTGCTACTAATACAGAGGCCTGGTTAAAACTGCACATCAAGGACCCTGAAATTGTTCTCAACAGTTGTAATATAATAAGACAAGACAGACTAAGCAAAACAGGTGGTGGTGTTGCTAATGTGTTTAAACACTCTCTAAAAGTGGAAAAAACTAAACTTTATATCCCCAGACATCTCCAGAGCAGAAGTACTCATCACAAAGCTACTAATTAATCCCCACAAAGCCATAATTATCATAGATGTTTACCTTCCCCTGAAAACAATCTTCCCAGCATTGAACTTCTCCTATCATGGTCTGCCTCCTATTCCAGTCAATAAACATTCATCATACATGATTTCACTCTTGACTGGCTCTTCTGCTCCTCAAACACCCTACCAACTTTATCAGTCTCTACCACTTTACCCAAACTATTAACTATCCCACTCACACTGACAAACACTCAAGAGAGTCATTACTTGATTGGATATTAACCAACAAACCAAACCTGAGTTACCAAGCCAGCTGCCTTCCAATCATTCTCAGTGACCATATCCCTACATATCTACTTAGACAAATAATTCAAATCCAATCTTACAGTCCCTTCAAATATACCCACTGCAAGAAAAACTTCACCCCTGATGAATTCAATTCTATGCCGCGGTGGTACGGCAGTAGCGTTGTTACCTCACAGCAAGAGGTTCTCCCATTCGATTCTCGGTGTGGCTTGGGAGTGCCTTCTGTGTGGAGTCTGCATGTCCACCCCGTGGTTGGGTAGCATTCAAAAGACATGCGTGCATAAATGGGCGTGCCTTCGTTGAAGGTTGGGAGTCGAGCTGGCACCTCGGCGTTTCGTAAAAATCTACTGCCAATCATTAGCGGACCGGAGTTCCGCTGTGGCAACCCCTTTCCGGGAAAAAGCTGAAAGACAAACTACAACATTGTGATTGGTCTCCAATGAAAAGCCTAAAGCTGGACCTTGCAGTAGAATACTTGAACAATAAATTTCTTGACATACTAAATAGTCTGGCCCCCACCAGAAAAATGCGCACCAAATCCAAGCAATTACCTTGGCTTTCTAATGATACTAAACTACTCAAGAAAAGGGATAGAGCCAGGGTACTATACCAATCCACCAAAAACAAAGTCAATCTCCTCTCTTATCAGCAATTAAGAAATCAAACTAAAAAAAGAATAAATAATGACAAAAAATACTACTTCCAAACCAGTCTGCAAAAGTTCAAACAAAACCCGAAAATGTTCTGGCAAACTTTAAACCATCTCTTAAAACCTTGTAAAAACCCCACTCCCACCCCTTCCAAATTTAACACCAACGAATCCTTAGCATCACAATTCAAGTCCCACTTCATTAACGGTATCACCTCCCTCCTGGATAACCACCAAAATCTTCCACCGTCAGTCCCCATCCCCCCTCTACTATAACTATTAGCATGTTTTAAACCTGTTCAAACGTCTTACATAAAAAAGCTCCTTTCCAAACTAAAACCCTGCTGTCTTGCTGCCGACCAACTTCCCAATGAAGTCTTAAAACTAGCAGGCCTATCCTATCTCAATCCTTATCAATCATTCTATCTATGAACAGTATGTACCTCACTTCTGGAAAATCTCTCAAATCATTCCCCTCCACAAAGGTGGCCCATCTACAGAGATCTCTAACTACTGCTCCATTGCCATCCTCCCACCCACACCTAAAATCCTAGAAAAATTTATTCACCAACAGCTCCTAAATCACCTAACCTCCAACAACCTTCTACCCCACACCCAGCACGGATTCAGACGTAAACATAGTACTAACACAGCATTAATAGCTTTTACTGACACTATTCATCACCTCAAAAATAAGGGACTAGTCTCAGCTATTTTTCTGAATATGTCAAAAGTTTCAACACTTTCTCACCAACTCCTACTTAAACTTTCCAAGTAATCTCAGTCCATCATCTCTTGCTTGGTTTCATAGCTACCTATCAAACCGTCCAAGAGGCTACCAAATGGGAGGACAATCTTTCTCCTCTACTACCATTATCCACTGGAGTACCCAAAGGGTCCATACTTGGACCCCTCCTCTTTATTAGATTTGCCAACAGCCTAAATTCAGCAACCCAACTTGCTACTATCATACAATACCGCAGACAACACATCACTTATCTGTGCTGCCCCTACCCACCAAGAACTCCAAGAAAAGACTCAAAAATCACTGCAGGAAATTGAAACTTACTTATCCAACCACCAACTCATTCTAAACCCAAATAAGACTAAGTTAATGATTTTTACTAACAAAACTTCCAAGCCCCACTCTCCAACTCTCTCTATTCAATCAGCCAATGGAACCAGGATTGAGTCACCAAATCACACCAAACTCCTAGTTGTAACAATAGATGACACGCTAAAATTGGAATACATATATCCCTAACAATCAAAAAAGTCCATGCCAAACTTGGGTCTCTCTACCGGGCCAAACATTTCCTTACACACCAAGCCAGGCTAGCCGCAGCAAGATCTCAACTTCTATCTACCCTTCTCTACTGCTCACAAATTTTCACAAACTTACACAAGGCTGAGCTTAATAAATTAGATTCCTGCTATAATAAAATAGCAAAGTTTGCCAGCAACCACTGCCACAAAGCTCATCATTGTACTGTTCTTCTGTAACAAAACTGGCTTGAACTTCCCAACCTGTTAACATTAAACCAACTTACCTTTACCCACAAAATCATTCACAACCCCAGTTACTGCCCTTCACTCTCCACCTTGGTCCAACATCATATCAATACCCAGTCCCCTTAGGTCTTCAGATAGACTACTGCTAAAAAGAACACAGTCTCACAACCACCATGGCGATTCCCTCTATTCTAATAAAACTGCCAGGACCTGGAATGCCCTCCCTAAACACATAAAATATTTCCAAGTATTCTACCTTTAAAAGAAAAACAAAACAATATCTCAAAAACACCTGGCTTTGCCCATGTAGCTCTCCTAGATAGGCTTCTTTCTCCTAGTTTTTCTAAACTAATCTCAGCACCCTTGAGCAGCACTACTACTCCATCTGAGCAGTTTTAACTTTTGAGATCAGCTCGGTTAGCTTTAATGCATGTAATTGTTTCAAGCATCTCTGTAATATGCCACTGTATTTTCACTAAACTTTTCCTTTCTTTATTAGTCAGGTTTTTTGCTGACATATTTTCTTGGATTTTTACATTTTTACTTTAGTCTCTGGAAGTGTTAATTACTCAGTTATCCATAGATCAGTACATTTTATTCTCTATGTTTGTGCTATTACTATAATGTCTTAGTTACTTTACTTACTAATGTATAACTCTAGATCTTAGCAATTGTATTTTTGCATCATTACTTTTAGTCTTTTGTGGAGCTTTTCTCCCCAGGTCTCTGCTGAAAATGGGCTTCTGCCCAGTCGGACACTATCCGGATAACAAATGTAAATAAATAATAAAATTACACTTTGAAGAAGACTCTACAAAGATATGAAAGTCCACATATGAAAATATGTGGATACTCTTTTGCCTGCAATGAGCTACAACTGGAGCTAGACACTTTGTGAACACCCTTGGTGTAGTGGATATTTTAAAAGTAAGACAAAGTACAGTTGTGTTACAACTTAACGCAACAGTAGAGGTCCTACTGATCACTACTGCAGTATTCTGGTCGGGTCGGGGTACCAAGCTTTTATCTTCCTAGGACATAAGTCTAGGTGATAACCTCAGCTTGTAGGCATTGGAGGTATATGTACAATATCCTCACCCCATCTCCAAGCCAGCGGCAGCCTAAAGAAACTCGAGGAAGGAGACAGGTCAGCTAGGAAAGGCTCAATTTGAAAAGGTTAAGCAAGTTCCTACTCAGAAAGGCAGTAAAAAACTGGGGTACTGATTGTGTGTGTGTCTGTGCGTGTGTGGCATAGTGTTTGTGCCAATAAGAAGAAAAGAGAAGGGGATAAGGTGGGAGGGAAGGAATTCTACAATAGTGATCAGTAGGACATCTCCTGTTATGGTAAGCTTTTACACAACTGCACTATGTCCTGACTGAGTCACTGTTGCTGTATTCTTAACAGATGGGGATTCCCAGAACTGTCAAGAGAGAAGGGTGTCAGGCTTAAGAAGAAAAAGGAGAAGAGGAGACCAGAAGGGCAGACAGAATAGTTCTGGCAAACACTATCCTGGACCTGGAGAATGTGTCAAGCTTATAGCATTTTTGTGAAAGTGTGAACAGATGACCAGTTAGATGCTTGTGAAATGGGTCTGGTATCCACCCTCTTGCAGAGATCACATGATGAAGCCACTGCTCAGGTGGGGTGTGCTTTTGGCCTCATGGGTGAAGTATTTCCATGGTGACAGTAGCAGAAGGAAATGGCCTTTGAGATCTAGGAAGCAATAGAGATGGTTTGAAAACTGATTGTCCTAACCTGGAATCCATAAAAAGAGGCAGACAGCTTATCTGTTTTTCTGATATCCTTGGTTTTGTACAAGTAAAACCTCAACTGTCTATGAATATCTAAAGACTGCTATACTACTTCTCCCACCTTCTGGGGGTTGGGGAAAAGGTAGGCAGATTGACTGCTTGGTTGAGAGTAAGCGTATTCACTACTTTTTGCATGAAGGATCGATTTGCCCCAAGGCTCACCTTGTCTTTGTGGAAGATGAAGAACAGTGGAATAGCCATGAGAGCATGGAGTTCTGAGACCCTGCGAGCTGAAGTCAAGGCCAGCAGGAGCACGGTTTTCCAAGTGCAGAATTTTAGAGTAGTTGAAGCAGCCAGCTCAAAAGGGGGTAAAGTGAGCTTTTCCAAAACAAAATTAAAGCCCCAAGAGGGATAAGTTTCCTTGGGGGTTTAACGTGTAAAACTCCCTTCAGGAAAAGCTCAACCTCTGTTCTGGACATGGCGGGGGGGGGGGGGGGTCCAAAGCTAGGCAAGAGTAAGCTTTAATTGAAGAGCAAGCCAAACATGAATGTAATAAGTCACACAAGTATTGAAGTACTATGGGAATGTCTGATAAATGCAAACTCTAACCCCTTCTAAGGCACCACATGGAAAACCTCTCTCACTTGGCTGCGTAAGACTTGCTGGTGTTTGAATCCTAAGAAGCCAGGAAACCCAACAACCTCTTCAGTTGTGACTTGTAGGGTTGTAGGGATAAGAATTCTATCATACAAAGTGATAGACTGAGTGATGTCAGATTGGGATGAAGGAGCTGCCCCTTTCTGTTGGGTGGTTAGATCTGGTTTTGGTGGGATTCTCCAGTAATTTCCCTTTGATAGGCAAAACAGGAGCGGGAATCAGTGCTGTCTTTGCCAGAAAGGTGAAAGTAGTAGGCATTTTGGAGATTTCTTCTGGACTTTGAGAAGAAGCCTTGGGAACAGATGGGGGGGGTTGCATAAAGAAACCTTCCCCATCCACTGGAAGGAAAAGGCATCTATTCTTCAGGCTAGAGGTGACGGACATCTTCTGCAGATAAGTGAGAGTAAACAATGCTCAGAGGAGGCAGAGAGCTCTATCTGAGGAGTCCCCTATCTGAGTTACACATTTGAACACCTCTGTGTTCAATGACCATTCATGAGGGTCCTCCAAGTCCCTCCTGAGGGAGTCTGCCAATACATTCTATTAACAGGGAATGTACATCTATGTAAGAGTAAGATTAGTCTGACAGGCTAGGTGTCAGGCCTCCTGTGCTAGCCTGCACAGAGGCTAGGATCTTGTGGCTCTCTGTTTACATACCACATCACTGTGGTGTTGTCTGTATGCACTAGCAGAGTGCCTGGTTTCCAAAGATGTGAGAAAGTATGTACAGCTTGTAGAAGTGCCTTCATTTCCTTTAATTCAATGTGCTCTTTGAGTACATGGGCAGGCCACTCTCTTTGGACTCTGTGGTCTCCTGTCTAAGCCCCCACCATGCCCTGTCTGAAGCATTTGTAAACAGGACTTGGTCATGTGGGGCTGGAGTGAATGTGAAACCTGGGGTAAGTGTAACCTGGTTGTTCCATCAAAGGAGTTCCTTCTTGATGTAAGGAAGAAGGGAAATGTGGGCATCAAGAGTATGGGAGTGCTAAGACCACACTGATGTAGATACCACTGTATTTTCCTTATGTGTAGTCTGGCAAGGGGCAGCATACAGATGATGGTAGCCATAAATTCTAAGGCCTTAAGAGCTTGTCTGGTCAAGCAATAGCCCTTGCTGGAATGCATTAGGGACTTACTGACTAGGTAGGTAGGTAGCAATCTCCTGAGGAATAAAGGCATCTATGGCAGACATATCCAAATTGCATCCCAGAAAAGTCAGCTGTTGGGTGGAGATCAGCTGGGAATTTTTGTAACTGAGAGTGAACCCCATGACAGTCAAAAGTTGAACAGTGTAATGAAGCTGATTTAGAAGAGAGTGTCCCTGGATAAAGCCTGTAGTAGAAGGTTGTCCAAGTGGGGGACGATTTGCCTGTCCTGAGTGCGGCATAAAGCCATTACTGAAGCCAAACACTTTCTGAAAACCCTTATAACTGTAGAAAAACCAAAGAGCAAAGCAGTAAACTGAAAATGTGATGACCCAATAAAGAACCTGAGAAATTTTCTGCAGAAAGGGTGGATGGGGATATGAAGATTATCATCCTTTAGGTCTAAGTAGGAAAGGGAGAAGAGCTTGTAAGAACAGAATTTTGAAGCAGGGCACTCTCAGAACAGTGTTTAGCCTGGAGAGGTCCAGAACAGGTCTGCATTGACCATCTTTCCTTGGGACCAAGAATATCTTCGAGTAGAATCCCTTCCCTGAATAGGATGGAGGGCCTCTTCTATGGATCCCCTGGGCCAATAAATCTTGCACACAACATGGTCTATTAGATGTATCTAGTTGGTAAAAGGAAGGGGTATTCCCCTGGGAGATGGGCTGCTTTCCCCAAGACAGAGTAACCCTCCTTAATAATGCTTAAGACCCCTTACCTGGGGTTATTGCTTCCCAGACAGGAAGAGGGAGAGTCTTTCTGAGAGGGGAATGGAGGGAAAAGGTTTGGGGGGGATGAGCGGAAAATAGTCAAAGGGATCTACTACCAAACTGAGGCCTCCCAGTAGGGGTATCCCCTCTGAGTTTTTCTGGCAATCTTTTCTTAGGTATCTTCCTTTGCCTAGGAGGATCTCTCTTGACAAAGGAGATGGATTTAGCAGGACAATTTCTATGGCACCTGGGAGATGTAGATAGCAGAATCCAATAGCAATCTTTCATTGTTTTGCCCTGTTCCTGCACAGCCTTGAAGAGACTGGCAGCTTGTGAGCCAAAAATGGGAATATCCAAAGGGGAGTCTAAAATCTTAAACTTGAAATCTTCTGAAATAGGTTGGCCTCATAGCCAGGCATACCGCCTGATCAGTGAGCCAGTGGCAGCCACCCTGGAAAAAGCATCCTCAGCATTGTAGCTGCATTTTATACTGTACTTGGCTATTTCAGAAGCCTGGGCCACTAAAACCTTCATATGCTGTTTTGACTTGGGAGTCTGTGGCTCTGTGATGATCTTGCTTAAGAACTGTAGTACAAAGAGCAAGTATTTGTTCATTTCAGCTTGGTAGTTTATAGCTCGGAAAGCTAAGGTGGAGGAAGTATACGCTTTCTTACACCACCTGTCAACTGCTCTACAGTCCTCGTTATTGGAAAGAAAGTACAGTTGTGTACACTTACCATGAATGTAGATGTTAAGAGTGTATTCACTGTTGCAGTCATCACACTTGGGTTATCTGTCTGCATATAGCCCTCAGTCGGCCCGAATACCAGAGACTTAGTATTTCTGCGTCGGATGCTGATGCTCCAGGACTGGTCAGGTCATCAGGGGTATAAACACAGGCAGCCGATGCCATTTCATCAGTTTTTCTTGCTCTAAATGTCAGGATCCCCCCCAATAGGGAGCTAAGTTATGGTGGGGGAAAACACCACCAGTAAAAAGCAAATACCAATACCCCTGAAAAGGGAGGGGTAATAAAAGGCATAGAGAGTTTAGAAAGAGAAAGAGAGAGAAAACCAGGGGGCTGGAGGGAGGGAAACCAGGACTGCAACTGTGAATACACTTGAACATCTACATTTATGGTAAGTGTACACAACTGTACTATGTTCATGTTTCACTGTTGCAGTCATCACACTTGGGTAGATTCCCAAAGCTGAAGGAGGATGGAGGCAGTCAAAAAGAGTTAGGGCTGGCAAGAATGCCTTGCAGGACTGCTGCTGCAAAACCTGCCCTGGATTTAGAAAAGATAGGCAGATGGTAATGCTTGGTGAAAGTGTGTACAGAACACCAGGTAGCAGCTTCCAGGATGTCACTGGTAGGGACTCCCCTAAGGAATGCTGTAGAGGTAGAAGTTGCCCTAGTGGAATGTGTTCTGAACCCCTGAAGGGTTGGTTTCCCATGGTGCTTGTAGCAGAAATGGATGCAATGTGCTATTCATTTGGAAACTGTTTGCTTTGAAATGGCCTTGCCCTCTGCCCCTGTTGCAAAGCTGACTAGCAACTGGTCAGATTTTCTGAAGGGCTTAATCCTATCAAGGTAGAATCTGAGCGGTCTGTGCATGTCCAAGTGCAGGATACTTTCCCCTGTATTTTGAGGATTAGGGAAGAAGGTATGCAAATGGATAGATTGGTTGAGAGCCGCACTGGACATCACTTTATGTATAAAGGAAGGGTTAGTCCTGAGGGAGACCCTATCAACATGGAAAATAGTGAAGGGTTCCACAGCCATAAGTGCTTGTAGCTCAAACACTCTTCTAGCTGAAGTGATGGCCAGAAGCAAGGCTGTTTTCCAAGAGAGGAATTTTAACTCTGCTGACACTGCAGGCTCAAATGGGGGTAGCGTGAGCTTTTCCAGTACAAAGTTAAAGTCCCAAGCAGGGGTGGGTGCTGTCCTTGGCGGCTTAAAGTTGTTTGCCCCTCTCAGGAACGGTCTGATAAGAGGGTGAGACAACAGAGGCGTCTCAGTGTTGTAATGAGCCAAAATGGCAGAGGCATGGATCTTAATGGAGGAGAAGGATAGGCCTATGTGGAGTACATCTGCTAGGTAATCCATGATTAGAGGCAGGGAGGGCAGAGTTGTGTCCTCCCCTTTAGACTGAATCCAGGAGCAGTACCTTTTCCACTTATCAGCATAGGATTTCTTTGTACTGGTTCTTCTGGCTTCAAGGACGAAGTCCTGCACCTGCTTGCTTAGGCTGGTTAATGAGGGAGAATTCAAGGAATAAGCCAGGCTGCAAGATTTAGGGTTTGCAGTTGTGGATGCAAAATCTGTCTGGGTTCTGGTGTAGGTGCCAGGGTGACACTGGTGACTGGCTTCGCAAGAGTGGGTACCAATGTTGGCGTGGCCAGTCCGGGGCAATCAGAATTGGCCTTGGTCTGTCCCGTCTTATCTTGAGCAATACTCTTGAGAGGAGAGGCAGAGGGGGAAAGGCATAAATTAAGAGATACACCCAATGGAAGCGTAGGGCATCCACTTTCCAGGACCTGCTGGAAGGTGTCCTGGTGCAGAATCCAAAACCATCCCAGACCCTCTGTACTTCTAACCAACAATTACTTGATGTCTACCACCCAAAAAGGTCAGTAGGCAAACTACTCTACAAACACTCCCTTGCCCATGCTTGGAACAAACTTCCCCTTGACTTACGTTCAATCTCCCACACCTCACACACTAAAAATGAACTAAAAGCTTATTTTCTCAATTCCAGGATCTGCCCTTGCCATGACCCCACCTAGTCTTCCTTTGCTTTATGTACCCTCAAAAGGTCCATACTTAGTACCTCATTATACCTCTCTCTCCAATGTGTCTACTATGCATTTGCATAATTTTATACAAACAAAACATTTTATTGTTGACCTACTGAACTATATCCATGTAAAATTATGTTACTAAGCTTCTTTTTAATGCAACTTTAACTTTATGCATGTAACCCAACATATGTGAATCATTTTGCTATAACTGCTATAATATTAATATTGTTTAAAATTGTACTTGTTTAAAAATGTACTAGTGGAGCTTTTCTCCTCGGGTCTCCAATAAAAATGGGCCACAAGCCCAGTTGGACAAACCTGGTTAACAAATGTCAATAAATAAATAAAAATAAAATAGAATCTTCTGAGCTGGTGATTGCATGGGGAGGCAAAGAGATCCAACTCTGGTGTCCCCCATCTCTGAATCAGAAGGTTGAAGGTGTGTGGCTCTAGCTGCTCCTCGTGTGGGTCTAGGAGATTTCTGCTTAAATTGTCTGCCAGTGAGTTTTGTTTGCCTGGCAGGAATTGAGCTTGCAGATGTACCTGCATGTCCAAGACCGTGTTCCACAGGGCCATAGCTAGCCTGCAGAGTGGGTAAGATTGGGTTCCCCCCTGCTTGTTGATGTACCACATAACTGCGGTGTTGTATATTGTTATTAGCATGTGTCCTGGTGAGAATAGGGATCTGAAAGCTGTCAGAGCATGCTGCACAGCTAACATCTCTTTCTGGTTGATGTGCAGAATCATTTGACTTGGGCTCCAGTGGCCCTGAATGCACTTTCCGTCCATGTGTGCCCCCCAGGCATAGCCTGGTGGGTCTGTGGTTAGGGTCTAGGCAGCGTGGGGTTGGGTAAAGGGCAGTCCCTTGTTGTGGTTGCATGCTGCTGCCCACCAAAGAAACTCTGTCCTTAAACAGGGTATTATGGGAAAGACAGTTTCCAGGTCCTGAGAATGTCGGCACCAAAGATTTTTTTAAGTAGCACTGAAGTTTCCTCATGCAGTCTGGCATATGGAATTAGTAGGATGCACGAGGCCATGAACCCCAGGGCCTGCAGGATTTTCCTTGCGGATAGCTGGGTTCTGGTGGCCATTTGAGTAAAACAGCCTGTTTGTTAGGCTTGTTTTTCTAGAGTGAGGAATGCCATCTGGGATGCTGTGTCCAAGCTTGCTCCCAGGAATACAATCTTTTGACTGGGGACTAGATTTGATTTCTTTTCATTTAAGGTATACCCCAGGGTGGTTAGTAGGTTTTTTTTACAAATGTCAGGTGCTGCAACAGCATTTCCTGACTGTCTGCCTGAATCAGGCAGTCGTCCAACTATGGATAAATTTGATTTCTCTGTCTGCAGTAAGCAATGGCTGGTGCCAGGCATTTTGTGAATACTCTGGGAGCAGTGGATAATTCACAGGGAAGTGCAGAGAACTGATAATGCAAAGATCTGCCTTGAAGCGTAGATATTTTTTGCATGACCCCCTTATAGGGATGTGCAGATAGGCTTCTTTTAAGCCTAGGATGATGTCTCTGCTAGACATCATCAACAACTTCCAGGACTGGTGGTAATGCTAAAGGCCTGTATTGTGGCAAGTCTAGAAATTCTCAGAGTCTCTTTTTGGACTGAGGATAGCCTTGGCATGCCCAGTGGAAATGCTCTTTTAAAGTACGTAAGGTTTCACCAAAAGAGAAATCCTCTGGATAAGAGGCAGAGGGAATGGATTTCTCCGCATCAGAATCCTCATATGCAGATAAGGGCATGTCTTCATAATCAGAAACCTCAGAGTCGGACTCAGTCTGTTGAAGCTGCTGGAGACTGGCCCCTTTTTCTCTTAGCAGGGGAAGGCTGACTAACCTAACCAGCATAATAACATCTTCTGCCATTCTAAGCATTTTATTTTGTGGCAAGGGAGATGGTGCATACTTTTTGGTCGTCAGTTTTCTAGGCATAGCACATACTCTTGGCCTTAGAAATTTTGTAGTTTTAGACAGAACTGAAGTAGTCGGTTTGTGTCTAACATCGGTAGTACAAAGAACTTCCTCAGAAGCTGGTGCCTGCTTAGCGGCTCCGGACCCATCCAAGGTAGAGACATCCGCCGGTTCCATAGTCGAAGAACAGTCTCGCAGCATACTTGACTCCGAATGGGTCTCGGTAGAGGCCTGCGAATCCACTGAAGCGGGCATCAGGGGCTGCAAAACCACCTCACTGAGTACGGGCAAACTGGTGACTAGCTTAACGGAAGCGTCGTCGGCAGTTTTGAACCTGTGCTGTCAGTCTCTGTCTTTATCCTTACTTTTTTTCAGAATATTGGTAGTCAGATGGCTTACCGAAGCAATTTCGGAATACGGAAATTGAGAAAGTACAGTTGTGTACACTTACCATAAATGTAGCTGTTCGAGTGTATTCACTGTTGCAGTCATTAGATTTGGGTAATCTGCTGGCAGGTTGCCCTCAGTCGGCCTGAATAACAAAGTCTTGGGTCCTGCGTTGGCTGCTGTCTCCCCTTCCATGAAGTCAGGTTGTCAGGGGTATAAAACATGCAGCCCACACCATTTTAATCAGTTTTTCTTGCCCCAGATGTCAGGTGCCCCCCAAATGGGGAGCAAAAAAAAAAAAAAAAAAATATATATATATATATATATATATGTATAAATGCACTTTAGAACACATAAAATTTACCTTCATCTGAAAGCAAATACACCACAAAGGCTTTTGAGCATAGTGAAGGAAAGAAAAAGTTATAGAAAGGGGGCTGGCGGGTGGGTAATCCGGACTGCAACAGTGTATACACTCGAACATCTACATTTATGGTAAGTGTACACAACTGTACTATGTTCTTTGTGTTTCACTGTTGCAGTTATTACATTTGGGTAGAATCCCAAAGCTATGGATGGGAGGATGGAAATAAACAGCATTAGGAGCAGCTATAAGGCCCTGCAGGACTGCAATGGCAAAGCCTGCCCTGGATTTAGAAGAGAGAGGTAACTGGTAATGCTTTGTGAACGTATGAACTGAGTTCCAAGTAGCAGCTTCTAGAATGTCTCTGGTAGGGACCCCTCTGACAAAAGCTGCAAGTTTACCATGGTGCAAGTAGCACAAATTAATGCAATGGCTTATCCATTTAGAAATAGTCTGCTTTGATATAGCTTTCCCCTCTGATCCCGCAGCAAATGCCACCAGTAATTGCTCAGACTTTCTTAGAGATTTTGTCCTGTTTAAGTAGAATCTTAATTGTCTGTGTACATCCAATGAATGCAGAATCCGCTCCCCCTTGTTCTGTGGATTTGGGAAAAAAGTTGGCAGGTGAATGGTCTGGTTAAGAGCCACACTGGATACCACCTTAGGCATAAAAGAAGGATTGGTCCTGAGGGCCACCCTGTCCGGGTAAAATATAATGAAAGGCTCCACTGCCATGAGAGCCTGTAGTTCTGAAACCCTTCTAGCTGACGTGACTGCCAAAAGAAAGGCGGTCTTCCAAGAAAGAAATTTTATATCTGCAGTAGCTGCTGGTTCTAAAGGAGGTAGGGTGAGTTTTTCCAGCACAAAATTGAGGTCCCATGCAGGAGTTGGCACTCTCCTGGGAGGCCTTAAATTTTTGGCCCTTCTGAAGTACTGTTTTAGCAGGGGATGAGAAAAGAGTGTGGCTCTGTGTTGTAATGAGCCGAAATGGCAGAGGCATGGATTTTTATTGAAGAAAAAGATAGGCCCTTGTGAAGCATCTCAGTTAAGTATTGCAAAATCTGAGGAATATTGGGCTTTGCTGTGTCTATTCCTTGTGCTTGGTTCCAAGCACAGAATCTCTTCCATTTATCAGCATAAGATTTTCTAGTACTCGGCCTTCTGGCCCCCAAAATAACATCCATCACATGTTTACTGAGAGATGTGGTTGGTGAAATTAGTTGATTAGCCATGCTGCAAGATTCAGAGTTTGGAGCAGAGTGTGCAGAATTTGATAGTTCTGCTGAGACAATAAGTGAGGTGTTTGAGGCAAGTACCACGGAGGAAGGTGTGACATATTCCTTAGAAGCGGGTACCAGTGTTGGCGAGGCCAGTCCAGAGCAATTAGAATCATTTTTGTTTTTTCCTGTCTGACTTTTAGTAAGACCTTGGAGAGTAGAGGCAGAGGGGGAAAGGCATAGACTGATAGGTTTTTCCAGCTGAAGGATAGAGCATCTACTTTCCATGCTTTTTTGTGATGAGTTATTGTACAGAATTTGTCCAACTGATAGTTTTGGGGAGAGGCAAATAGATCTATTTGTGGTCTCCCCCATTTTTGTGTTAACATGCTGAAGATTTGTGGATCCAGTTTCTAATCATACGGCTCCATAAGATTTCTGCTTAGGTCGTCTGCCAGAGTATTTTGCTTTCCTGGCAGGAACTGAGCTTGAAGATGTATTGGGTAAGTCAAGGCTGTGTTCCAAAAGGCCATGGCTAGTCTGCAAAGGGGGTAGGAGTGGGTACCCCCTGCTTGTTTATGTACCACATAACTGTGGTGTTGTCTGTCTTTATCAGTAGTTGTCCTGGATGAAGGAAGTCCTTGAAGGCTGTCAGAGCATTCTGAACAGCTAGCATTTCTTTCTGGTTGATATGTAGATGCATTTCATTTGGGTTCCATTTGCCCTGAATGCATCTCCCTGCCAGATGGGCCCCCCAAGCATAGTCTGATGCGTCTGTAGTTAGGGTTTGTGTGGCAGGGGGTAGAATGAATGACAGTCCCCTGTTTTGGTGACATGCCTCTGCCCACCAAAGAAACTCCTGTTGCAGGCAGGGAATGAGAGGAATCATTGTTTCCAGGCTGTGACAAGGTTGACTCCATAAGCTTTTTAGATACCATTGAAGTTTCCTCATATGCAGTCTCGCATATGGAATTAGTAGAATGCAGGATGCCATGAACCCCAAAGCCTGCAGAATTTGTCTGGCAGATAGCAGGGTTTTTGTTGCCACTTGTTTGAAGTATGCTGTCAATTGAATTTGTTTGTCTGGCGTGAGGTAAGCCATCTGGGCAGTTGTATTCAAGATTGCACCCAGGAATGTAATTATTTGAGAGGGTACCAGTTGTGACTTCTTTTCATTTATGGTGCACCCTAGGCATGCTAGAAGCCTTTTTACAAATGCCAAATGTCGAAGAAGAGTGTCCTTGTCCTCTGCCTGAATGAAACAGTCGTCCAGATAAAGATAAATTTTAATGTTTGTCTGCAAAATGCAATCACTGGTGCCAGGCACTTTGCAAAGACCCTGGGCGCAGTAGATAAGCCAAAGGGCAGTGCAGAGAATTGGTAATGCAAAAAGCCTGCTTTGAAGCGGAGGTACCTTCTGCAAGATTCCCTTATTGGGATATGCAGGTATGCCTCTTTTAAGTCTAGAGTTATCAACCAGATATTCTTGCCTAGCATAGGCAGTAGCTGTTGTAAAGTCAGCATTTTGAATTTTGGAATGTCCAGGAACGTATTTAGAATTGATAAGTCCAGAATTGGACGCCATGATTTGTCTTTTCTGGGTACCAGTAAAAGTCTTGAATAAAATCCTTGTCCTTTTTCCTTTTCTGGCACTGGTTGAATAGCCCCCGTATCCATGAGGGACATGACTGGTTTCTCGGCTTCTGCCCACTGGTTTGGTGGCAGATCTGGCCATCTGTTTGGAATTGGCAACATGTTAAAATGAAATCTGTACCCCTGGGATACTATGTTTAGTACCCACTTGTCCTGGGTAATTAAATGACAATTTTGAGCATGAAGTGCTAGTGATCCCCCCAAGGAGGCTGCAAAAAGATAAGTGTTTGGAGATGGCAGAGGAAAGTCATTGAGACTGTTTAATGTAGGGTTGTGCTTTGTTACCTCCTGATTTGGAGGTGGAGGCACCCCATTGCTTTGACCTGTAAGATCCTTGTGATTGATATCTGGAGCATCTGGGTTTGCTCTGAGCGGCTCTGTTGGACACAGAAAAGGACCAATTCTTAGTAGGCCAGTGTCTACTAAACCTGGGTGGCTGCCTTTGCAAGAAATCTTTTACAGTTTGCATAGATTTAGCTTTGTCTTCCATTTTCTTTAAAACTTCTTCTGCCTTATTACCAAACAGACTGTCCTGCTGTAAAGGGGCATCCAACAATTTAGCTTTAACATGATCAGGCAGATTTTGCTCCTTGCGCCAGGCATGCCTTCTCATCACAGATCCAGTTATGGCGGTCCTGCAAAAGGCCTCCAAGGAATCAAAACCACATTGCAAAGTATGCTTTCCAACCTGTTCTGCTGAATACAATAAATCCTGTAACTCTATTTTCCACACATTCAGAAATCAACATAATTTTCTGTTTCAGTAAGCCCATAACATGTTGATATTTAAGCATAATGAAACTGGCAGTTTAAAGCCCTGATTGTGAAGGTTGCAGACATATAAACCTTCTTTCCCCATCTATCCAGTGCCCTGGAATCTCTATCAGAAGGGGTTGGATTTGTGGCTGTAAAAGCCTTAACACCCTTGGGACCCTGAGAAATAGTTTCAGGGTCAGCAGCAGGATTTTTGAAAATAAATTTGTGGGATTCAGGAACCCTGTAATATCTGTCTGGCTTGGTAGGAGCCGGAGGAAGGGAATCAGGAGCCATGCTCGACTCAGAGAACACATCATCAACAATGTCTAATACAGGAGGTATTGCCAAAGGCCTATGCTGAGGAAGAAGAAGAAAATCCCTAAGCCTCTTTTTAGATTCTGAGAAGTCCTGACTCTCCCAGTGAAAATGTTCCCTTAAAGTATGCAAAGTCTCTCCAAAAGAGTAATCCTAAGGAGGAGAAGCAAAAGAGATGGATTCCTCTGCATCAGAGTCCTCATAAGGTGGAATAAAAAATTCCTGATCAGAAGAGGAATCAGAAGAAATGGAAACCTGATCTTAAGATTCATAATCAGTGCCTTGCCTAGGCCTCTTAGCAGGGGGGGGGGGGTCCCCTGATCAAGGTAATTAAATCCTCAGCCATTTTGATAATTTGTTTTTTAGGCAAAGGGGCCTGAGCACGTGGCTCACGCGGCGTTTTTTTAGACATAGAAGTTGGTTTTGGCCTTGTTTTTGATGATGGCGTCAGTTTAATATACAAATGTCGAGGCCTAAAAACACCCTCAGAAGCCGGTGCCTGCTCAGCAACTCCAGACCCATCCAAGGGAGAGACATCCGCGGGTTCAATACTTGCAGAATCTCGTGGCATACCGGACTCTGAATGGGTCTCGGTAGAGGCCTGTGACTCGCAGCCCCTGATGCCCACTACTTGTGAAAGTGCCTCACTGAGTACCAGCGAACCGGCGACTGGCTTAGGAGAAGCTTCGTCGTCTGTTTTGGACCTCAACGGTCTGTTTCTTTTTCCCCTGCGTTTTTTGTGAACTCCGGTAGTCGAATTGCTAACCAATGACATTTCAGGATAGTTAAATCTAAAACCAAAATATTTAGAAGCAAAAACATACCGATGCTTAATAGTGCGTTGGCTAAATTTACCACAAAACTGACAGCAAGGCACATTGTGATCAGGGCCTAGGCAAGGAATACAGTACAAATGAAAATCCTTATGAGGTATTTGCTTCCCACAAGTAATGCAATTATTAACTTTTACTGACATCGGTAAGGAGCAAGAAAAAGTTTCCCCAATGGGGTACTTAGCTTTAGTTTGAAGACTTCGGTTCTGAAACTCGAAAACAAACATTTCAGGGGTCGGCCTACCGGCACTTGCGAACTGCTTCTGCTTCGGGCATCATGTGGCAGGAAAGACGGATTAAAATGGCATCGGCTGCATGTTTTATACCCCTGATGACTTGACGTCATGGAAGAGGAGACAGCAACCGATGTAGGACCCAAGACTTTGTTATTCAGGCCAACTGAGGGCAACCTGCCAGCAGATTACCCAAATGTAATGACTGCAACAGTGAAACACGAAGAACATCGGAAGTATTTAACGACAATAAGGGCCCAACGACTAATGGTTCGGGCGTTGAACAAGGCAGAAAACTGACAGCGAGACATGTCGTGGTCTGGGCCTAGATAGGTGATGCAGTAAGAATGAAAATCTCGGTGTGGTATTTGCTTTCCACAGGCAAGACAATTAACTTTTTCTGACATCAGTTAGAGCAAGAAAAAAGGATCCCCAATAGGGTACTTAACTTCAGAAGACTTCAGGATGATTCAGTTAGTAAATGAAAACTCAGGTAGCAGCCGACTGGCACTTGCGAACTGATTCTGCTTCGGGCTCCTCGGCAAGAAAGACGCAGAAATATTAAGTCTCTGGTATTTGGGCCAACTGAGGGCTACCTGCAGGCAGATAACTGAAGGGCAATGACTGCAACAGTGAAACACAAACAACATCATTAGTGTCAGGGAGCAACTTGAAGGTTTTTCGGAGTCCAGGGAAACTGCAGCTGGGTCTGCCACAGGGTTTTTTACAGAGTTACTATAGAGTTCATTAGGAACTTTGTAGAACCTGTCTGGCCTTTCCTGGATTAAGAGGCTGAGAATCAGGTGTAGAAGAGTCGACTTATAATGCATCCAGGTAAGACTCTAAGGCCTTTTTGTGTGGTGTGTCCTGAGAAAACTGAATTACAAAGGAGAGTGGCTTCAGAGACATGATTGCCTTGAATAACCCCCTAAGAAAAATCAAAGCATGCTTTCTTCCAAGACACAGAAGGGGAAGTCATGCATTTAAGTTTCTTTCTTTTTAGGGGTGACATCCACCTGAATCAGCTTAAGGGGTTTTGATCCATGGCACATTTCTATCAGGGAACCAGGGATCACTTCCCACACAAGGATCTGAGGGATTTATCGAGGGTCCCCGAGGCAATGAGTAACCATTCTGAGGACTCAGTCATTTGTAAAGTTTCAGGAGCTATGCTATACCTGCCTCTGGCAGGGTTGTGGTAGAGGGCTCCTGACAAGATGATTGGTGCATAGCAGGTTCAACCACCTCAGCAGGTATGTCCATTTCTAAGCCAACAGCAGAATCCTCTCTAGGTCTCAAGTTTTTTTCTTAGGCTGGAGGCTGATGTCTGGGGCCTTCCAACAAGGTGGAGTAGCTAAGCTTTTCAGACAGTTGGTCCTGGGTAAGGTACTAAGTATGGACAGCCTGGACAGTAGGGTTTTTGGAACGAATGACAAGAGATGGAGAAAGATTTATAGTCATGTTAATGGCCTAGGCAGAACAGGCACTTAGTGTGCAAGTCTTTGTATGGAATTTGTCTACCACACTGACAATTACCCCTCCTAGCTGAAATCTCACAACAATTAACAAAACAGAATTATCCCCAACAGGGCACTTATTTCATTAGACAAGCAAAGTTATGGTACCGGGTGACCAAGCGATTACAGTCTGTCAAGTAAACAACCTGCATTTGGGCTGGCAGTGAGATAATCTGAAGATCTCGTATGTACATCCTGTTTTATATCCCAACAGCTACAATCTGAGGTTATCACCCTGATGTACACCCTAGGAAGGTAAAGCTTTGGTACCATCATCCAGACATCAGCAAGCTACAACCCCCATCAGTTAAGAATACTGCAATAGTGACTCGGTCAGGATACATGATAAAGTGATCCAGACACACAAAACCTTAAACGCCTGAAGTCTGGATGAATATGGATGAGATAAGCATCTTTTAAATCAACTGTTACTAGAAAATTTAAATGAGGAGGAAAGGGTAACAGATTACGAAGTGACATCATTTTGAACTTGGGCACTATCACAAATTGGTTTAGGAAAGAATGATCCAGAACTGGTTTCCTAGCACTCTCTCTCTCTGGAACCAAAACATCCTTGAATAAAAACCTTTCCCAAACTGGGAATGAGAAACTCTCTATTACTTTCAGAGACTACACATGTTGTAAGGCAGGGGGAAAGATAAAAGTTTGGTCTTGTGGAGGAGAAGAATAACTACCTTACAAGAACGATCAATAGACTATACAAGACCTGCAGCCAGACCTAACAAACTACTCCTCTCTGGAGGGATTTGTGCAGTAGTAGACAAATGTTTAGTTTTCTGTTTCTTTATGACAGGAAAACTGGGGCAAACAGGTTTATTAACGGTGGCAGAAGCTTCCCAAAGGATAGGCACAACATTCGACTAAAGAGGGGAATTTTCCTGCCCCTTCTCAGAAGGTCGGCAAGAGGGGCTCTCCCTTGCCCACTGAGGAGACCCCAATAGCCACAGAAAATGTGCCTAATCCTCATTCCAGAGTGGCTATAGCTGCTACATTAGACAGGGATCTGGGGAAAAAGAGGAGTAGTCTGAAGAAAGTACAGTTTTGTACCTACCATAAATGTAGATGTCCGAGAGGTATGCATCTGCAGTCCTAACAAATGGGTTGTCCTGGCCTCAGGCAGTTCCAAAGTCTGGGTCTGGCCTCGGCTGATGTCGCACTTCACCCGACGTCATAGCTGCAGTTCTTCGGGTATAAAGGCATCAGCCCTCAGTGTTTCTTGCCCCAGATGCCAGGTGCCCTCTAGGAAGGCTAAATTTGGATAAATGCAAATGTTTCCAAACAACAGAGAGCAAACAGAAATAAACATGTATATACATATATACAAACAAATACACCATAATAGATTCCCCCAGCTAGCTACAAGATGGGCAAATACCCTAGGAGTACCACAGAGGGAAGGAGGTTGACTGCAGATGCATACCTCGGACATCTACATTTATGGTAGGTACAAAACTGTACTATGTCCTTCAAGGATGCATCTGCAGTACTAACAAATGGGTAGAATACCATAGCCAAACTGGGGGAGGAGGCACTAACAAGATTATGGTGTAGTTAAGATCCAAAACAGCAGTGGCAAAACCTGCTCGGGATCTGGAGTATAAGGGTAGATTATAATGCTTGGCAAATGTATGCACGGAGCTCCAAGTAGCAGCCTCTAAAATGTCTTTTGTAGCCACCGTAAAAAGCTGTAGTAGTGGCTGTAGCCCTTGTGGAGTGAGGTCTGATGTTTTCTGGAGTTGCCTTTCCATGATAAGAATAACAAAATCTAATGCAATTTCCTATCCATTTTGAGATTGTCTGTTTTGAAATTGCTTTTCCTTCCAGAAGCTGGTCAGTTTTTCTATTGTTCTTGGTTCTGTCCAGATAGTAGCCTATGCACATCCAAGGTATGCAGTAGTCTTTCTCCCCTGTTCTGTGGGTTGGGGAAGAATGTAGGTAGGTGGATTGCTTGGTTTAAAGATACCCTAGAGACCACCTTTGGCATAAAGGTAGGATTAGTTCTCATGGACACTCTATCCTGATGGAAGATAAGGAAGGGTTGTACTGCCATTAATGCCTGTAATTCAGAAACCCTTCTTGCTGAAGTGATTGCAAGCAGGAAAGCAGTTTTCCATGATAAGTACTGTAATTCTGCTGTTGCTGCTGGTGGGGAGTGTCAACTTTTCTAGCACAAAGTTCAAGTCCCATGTAGGCAATGGTGGCTTCCTTGGTGGCTTTACATTTTTAATTCCTCTCAGAAACTGCCTGAGTAGAGGATGAGAGAAGACTGGAGGATCCATGTTGTATTCTGCTGAAATAGCTGAGGCATGAATCTTAATGGAAGAGTAAGACAGGCCATTGTGAAAAAGCTCTGCCAAGTATTCCAGGATGTTAGCTATGTTTACCAGTGATACATTTTGTCCTTTTGCTGCACTCCAAATGAGATATCTTTTCCATTTTGCTGAGTAAGTTTTCCTTGTTGAGGGTCTGCGAGCCTCCAAGATAATGTCTTTAACCCTTTGAGATAAATCTGGGTTATTTTGTCTTATGCAATGTTCCAAGCAGCTAGCTGCAGTGTTTTCAAGTTTGGATGCAGGGTTTTGAAGTTGTTCTGTGTCAGCAGTAAAGGAACCAGGGGTAGAGGCCATTCGTGTTCCCGAGACATACTCCTCAGTAATGGGTACCAATGCTTCCTCGGCCAGTCTGGAGCTATCAGGATGATCCTTGGGTGGTGGTCTTTGATCTTCAATAGCACCTTGTGCATCAAAGGAAGAGGTGGGAATGCATATGCTGTCAGGTTTTCCCAGCTGAAAGATAGGGAGTCCACCTTCCAAGCAAGTGGGTGGTATGTCCTTGTGCATAATTTTTTCAATTGGTGGTTGTGAATAAGTCTATTTCTGGTAGTCCCCATTTCCTTGTAATGGATTTGAAGATGTCTGGATGCAGCATCCATGCATCCGTGGTAGTTCTGCTTAAGATGTCTGCTAGTATATTTTCTTTTCCTGGCACAAATATTGCCTTGAGCTGAATGTTGAGGCTTAGGGCCACATTCCAGAGGTCCATTGCCATCCGGCATAGAGGATATGAATGTGTGCCTCCCTGTTTGTTGATATACCATATAACTGTGGTGTTGTCCGTCCTTATCAGCAATTGACCCTGTTGAAGAAACGGTCTGAATGCCTGGATTGCCAGTTTTACTGCCAGCATCTCTTTCTGATTTATGTGCAGGTTCAGCTGGTCTTGAGTCCATAAGCCTTGTATGCACTTGTCCAGCATGTGTGCCCCCCAACCCTGTGGTGATAGTCTGGCTTGGTTGAGGGTTGTGGAAGGGCAGTCCTTTGTTCAATTGACAGGCCTGAGCCCACCATCGGAATTCTTGCTTCAGGCATGGAATTATTGGAATTTGGGTTTCTAGGCTGTGCTTGTGCTGAGACCATAAATTCCTTAGGTACCATTGCAACTTCCTCATATGCAGTCTGGCATGTGGGATCAATATTATGCAGGATGCCATGTAACCCAGGGCTTGCAGGACTTTCCTTGCTGTAAGCTGGTTCTGCGTTGTTAATGCCATGAAATAGAGTGGAAGGTGCTTCTGCTTTTCTGCTGTGAGGATGCCATTTGATTTGATGTGTCCAGTTCTGCACCCAAGAAAGTTATCCTTTGGGATGGTATCAGCCTTGACTTTTTTATATTGACTGTGTATCCCAAGGCTTGCAGTAGATGAATGACCATTTTCAAATCTTTTGTTAATTTGTTTTGTTGTCCGCTTGTAACAGGCAGTCGTCCAGGTAAGGGTAAATTTGAATTCCCTGAAGCCTGCAATGAGCAATTACTGATGCCAGGCATTTTGTGAATAGCAGTAGATAAGCCAAAAGGCAATGCTGAGTATTGTTAATACTCTGTTCCTGAAAGAAATCTCACCTATCTACTGCAATTTGGTCATAGAGATGTAGAGTTACCAGCCAAGACTCCTTGCCCAGCATGGGAAGAAGCTGCTGTAGAGTCAGCATTTTGAATTTTGGGACAATGAGATGTGTGTTCAGAATAGGTCTCCATTGGTTTTCCTTTCTTGGCACCAGGAAAGTCTGGAGTAAAATCCTTGCCCTTGTTCTTTTCTATAGCTCTCATCCTTATTAAGTTGTCTATTTGTTCTAGAGCGTTTGTCTTTTGATTTGGAGGTAGGTTTGGCATTCCTCTCTTCCTTGGTAGAGTATGGAAGTGAAACCTGTAACCTTTGTCTATTGTCTGTAAAATCCATTTGTCTCCTGTAATGTAATGCCAGTTTACTGAAAATAAGGCTAGCTTTCCGCCTAAGGGTGCTTCTAGTTGTTCCCTGGTAGGCTTCAGAGCCAAGTTACTGTGATTGTCCTGTGGAAGTGGTAGTGGCTGGATCTGTGGCAGTATTTCGCTGGTTGTTAGGCTGCCACTGACATCCCCTGTAGGCACCTCTGGATTGATCTTTGCCTCTTGGGCGCCTATTCTTGCCTCTCTGTGCTCTGGTGGTGTCTGGAAAGGACCAATTCTTGGAAGGCCAGTTCCTACTAAACCTTGGAGGCTGGACCTGTAAGAAATCCTTGACTGTCTGGACAGATTTTGCTTTCTCTTCCACCTTCTTCAGCACTTGCTGTGCAGGGGAGCCAAACAAATTGTGTTTATCCATGGGAGCATCTAGGAGCTTTGATTTTACATGGTCTGGTAAGGACTGCTCTTTTAACCATGCATGCCTTCTGATCACTGTACCAGTCATAGCTGATCTAAAGGAAGCCTCCAGTGCATCATAGCCGCATTTTAAGGAATGATTACTGACCTGCTGAATGTTATGTACCATTTCCTGAAGAGATTTTAGGACAGTATTTTAGATAAGTGGTCTAACAAATTCCTGATACAGAAACATGTGGAATTGACAGTTTAAGGCGAGTAGCAGAAGTAAAAGGCCCTAGATTCACAGCCTTGGGGCCCTGTGAAATAGTTTCTAAGTGATTATGTGTGTCCGGAGGAAGTGAATCAGGAGCAGTACAAACATCATTAAATGCATCATCCACAACTGTAAGTACTGGAGGAATGGCTAAAGGTCTATGCTGTGGCAAATGCAAAAAAGTCCTAAGCCTTTTCCTAGAGTCTGAAAAATCCTGGCCCTGCCATTGAAATTGTTCCCTCATAGCATGCAAGGTTTCCCCAAAAGAAAATTCCTCAGGAGGAGAGGCAGAAGGAATGGAGTCTTCTGCATCAGAGTCCTCATATGGAGAATAAGGGCCTTCTGGAGGGTTAGTATTTTCTGAATCATCAGAGGAGTAATCTGTAGAAACTGGCTCAGGGGGCTCTGCTCTAGACCTCTTCTCTGGAGGGGGGTGAGAGGCCCTGTCAGGGTGAGGCTGGGATCCCCTGATCAAAGAAATGAGATCCTCTGCAAGACTAAGCATTTGAGTACTAGAGCTAGGCCTGTGAGGGTCTTGGTTGATTTTGCTGCTTTAGCCCTGGCAAAAGCCTTAATTGACATGGATGCAGGGGGCCTAGCAGCTCCACGTGCAGGAGTAGATATATCTAAAGGGATAGTATCTGATCAATCCTGTGAACCTGCAGGAACAGGTGGAATTTCAGTAGCAGATTCAGGCATGCTGGATGAGGCCTCGGTAGGAGGCAAGCAAACCAAGACACTTTTAACCGTGGTTTGCCGGAACCGCGAACCGCGTCGCGGCAGCGGTCCTTTTCTACGCGCGGTCCTTTTCCTTACGCTTTTAGTTAATTGTGAAATGATATAAGCAATGTCCGTCGGTTGAAGGAAGCACAGGCTAGACAAGCTGCTACGTCGTGGTCTGGGCCTAAACAAGGTAGGCAGTAAGAGTGGAAATCTTTATGAGGTATTTGTTTCCCACAAGTTAAACAGTTATTCACTTTTTCTGACATCGGCTGAGAGCTTTTAGAAGTCTTGTAGCAATCTCTGGTTCTGACCGACCGGCACTTGAACAGCTTCTGCTTAGCAGCGGCGGGCAAGAAAGACTGAGGAAAACTGATGCCTTTATACCCGAAGAACTGCAGCTATGACGCCGGGTGAAGTGCGACATCAGCCGAGGCCAGACCCAGACTTTGGAATCCGGGCTGCCTGAGACCAGGACAACCCATTTGTTAGGACTGCAGATGCATCCTTGAAGGACATCTAGCTTTAGCCACAACAGAATCACTCACCTGCAGCTGAGGTAAATTGCTGGCCTGTTTTGGTGGAAAAAGCTGTTTGCTTAACTTATGGCTGGAAGAGGACTGACCGTGGTACCAATAGCTTGCTCCATGACCAAGCCAAAACTGGTACCTCATTCCCGGGGAAAATAAACAGCACAAGACGGTAAAACTTCAAAATTCCCAGAAGATACTTTTCCCAGTAAAAATATAATAAAAAATTATGTTAATACATTTTGCCAACCCCCAAAAAGTAAAATAAACACAATTTCTCCACAGGACGAAAAATGATTTTGGAATGTTTTTAACACTTTTAAACTAACAGGAAAAAGTATCCTTCTATTTAAAAAAAAGTTATGTCTTACCATAATGTTCCATCTGTGTTGATCTTTATTCATTCATTACTGTTAGGACTTCGGTTCAGTCCTTGGAACCAACACGGCTGTTACCAAGCTTGTGCCAGCCAAAAATGCTCAGCTAAGACCTACCCATAATGCCCCTCTCATAGTCTCTTCAGATCGAGTTTGCCAGCCAGTATAGTACAGAAGTAATAAGGGAGACAGTGGGAGGCTCTGTAAGAGCAAATACCTTAACTAATAAGGAAATCCTAAAGTCCACCAGGAGTCCAGGGAGGGAGAAGAACGACCGGAAGTAATGAATGAATAAAGATCTACAACACAGACTGTACATTATGGTAAGACATAACTTCTTTATCTGATGTTGTAAATCTTTATTCATTCCTTACTGTTAGGACAGAGTCCCCAGCTACTTGAGTCCTGGGTGGCTCTAAGGAAGGACATTCCTGAACACCACAGAAACGAAAGATGCTCCTCCCCTGGAGGCCAAATCCAATTTGTAATGTGTGATAAAGGTATGAGGTCTAGCCCAAGTGGCTGTTGCACATATATCATCCATAGAGGCACTGGAATGAAAGGCCACTGAAGTATCCATCGATCTAGTAGAGTGAGCCTTTATTCTGGAAGGTAAGGGCACTTTGTTCTGATGGTAGATGAAAGTAATGGCGTTTCTGAGCCAAGAAGATAAAGTCATTTTGGAGACAGGCCTATCCAATCTGGGTAATGCAAAGGCCACAAACAACTGATTTGTTTTTTTCTGAAACTTTTAGTTTTGTCCAAGTAGAAGCAAAGTTGCCTATGAACATAGAGGGTATGCCACTGTATTCCCCTCTATTTGAATGATAAAGGAATAAAACCGAAACCCAGAAATTACCTTAGGCAAAAAGGAGATGTCAGTACATAGGGACACTCTTTCCCTATGAAAAATCAAGTAAGGTCTCTTGACACTCGAGGCCTGCAACTCAAATACTCTTCTCACTGAGGTAAGTGCTACCAGAAGTAGAGTTTTCCAAGACAAAAATTGCATATCACAAGTTAGAAGGCTCAAAAGGAGGACTTGTTAACGACTGAAGCACCAATGTCAAGTCCCAAGGCTCTATAGGAGACTTGACAGGTGGTTTGGCATGTAATACTCCTTTCATAAAGGTTTTGCACAGTCGGTGCGACATAACAGAAGAATTGTCAATTCCATTGTGAAAATCTGCAATAGCTGCTAAATGCACAGTAATTGTCGATGCTGAAGCTCCTGCGTGTAATAGGGTAGTCAGGTATTGCAGGATCTTCTGAACAGGCGTGGAAAAGGGGTCTATGTTATGTTCTTTGGCCCATCTAGAGAACCTAGCCCACTTACTAGAATACATTTTCCTGGTGGAAAGACTGTGTGAAGCCAGAAGAATCTCACGAACAGGAGATGAAATATCAGGTAGCCTGGCAATCATCAGAAGTCGAGAAACCAAGCTGTGAGCTTGAGGCGGTGGAGATTAGGGTGAATCAGTCCCTGAGGATGAGACAGCAGACCTTGGGATTGATCCAGGATCCACGGGCTGTGAATCAGATGATGCCATAGTAAAGGGAACCAGACTTGATGAGGCCAATAAGGGGCAATGAGGATCACTCTGCTTCTCAACCTTTGAGCTTTCTGGAGGAATTTTGGGATGAGAGGAAAGGGGAGAAAGTCATACAATAGACCTGGGGCCAATCATGCATCAACAGCATCCCCCTGAGGGGGGATCAGGGCAAAGTAGCTTCTGCATTTGTTGTTTAGGGAAGAAGCAAACAGGTCGCAGCAAGGCCTGCCCCAATAGCAGAAGATCTGCTCCGCTATTATAGGACTGAGGGACCATTAGTGAGGCACCAGAAAGCTCCTGCTCAGAATGTTCCTGTTCACTTGCAGGAATGTGCATTGCTAGGAGAAAGCGTTTGGAAGCTATCGCCCAGTATGAAATTCTCATGGCCTCCCGACACAGGGGGTAAGACCTGGTTCCGCCTTGTTTGTTTATGTACCAGACGACTAACATGTTTTCCAACTGAACTGCAATGGTCTCTGAAGGAAGGGATGTGTGGAACGCTTGTAACGCTAAGAGAACTGCCCTCAATTCTAGGACATTTATGTGCAAATTGGCCTCCATGGGGGACCAGATGCCTTGGACGGTCTTTCCCTGGAAACACCCCCCCACCCCACCCTAACAGGGAAGCGTCCGTGGTCACCATGGACCTGGGCTGGGGAAAACAGAACGGTCAACACCAAAGATTTGATTCTGGCTTCATCCACCCAAGCATATCTTTCTTGCAAAGGTTTGTAAGGCATATCATGTGGTCGAATGGGTGGGTTAAGATCGACCATTGTGATGAAAGGAGCCACTGTACTAGTCTCATGTGCAACCTTGCCAGTGGAACTAAGGTTAATGGTTGCTGCCACAGATCCGAATAGCTGTAGTACACGCCGTACTGGTACAAATGTCTGTGGAAGGAGGACTTGAATCTGACTTCTTATTTCCGAGAGCCTCTGAGGAGGAAGGGAAGCTTGACAGGATGGTGTGTCAAAGATTGCTCCAATGAATTCCAGTGCTCTTGTTGGAGACCTTTGTGATTTGTCCATGTTGATCGTGATAACTGAGCGAAGAGCAAAGCCTTGAGTGTAAGAGAGACTGAGAATGGGAAGATTCCTGGTCATGGCGGTAAGGAGCCAATCGTCTAAATATGGAAACACCTGGAATCCTTGTAGTCAGAGATAAGCTACTATGACTGCCATACATTTGGTGAACACTCTGGGGGCTGTCGAGAGACCAAAGGGTAGTACCTTGAACCTATAGTGATAGGCTCCCAGCCGGATGCAGAGAAATCTCCGGGAGCTTTTGTCCATCTTTATGTGGTAATACATGTCCTGGAGGTCTATAGAGCACATCCAGTTGTCCTTCCCCAGAAAGGGGAGGATGGACTGTACCATGTCCATCCGGAATTTTTGAGGTTTTATGGATTTGTTTAGTAAGCTGAGATCCAGGATTGGTCTCCAGTCCCCTGTCTTTTTTGGCACTAAAAAGAACCTCGAGTAAAACCCGGATCCTATCTGGTCTGGTGGGCCTGGATGGATGACTCTTAGCAGCTTTTCGATTTCTAAGGCTGCAGCCTACCTCTGACTGAGTGGGACATCAGGGATTCGTTTTATGGGTCTGGTAGTAAGATCGAATGGGATAGGACAGCCACTGTATATTATTCACTGCACCCACACATCTGTTATGAGTTGCCAGGTCTGAAGGTGCAGGGAAAATTGACTCCCGACTGTTTCCAGAGGAAAGCAATCGGGTCACTGTTCAGGAGCGCTGGTAGGTTCGGCCGGAGAAGGAATCTCTAGCTCCCTGGTTGTGCGGACCCCCCCCTGCCCTGAAAGGGGCGTCTTCCAGATGAGTTGCCCCCTCTGCCCAGGGGGGGGGATTGCTCATCACTAATGCCGAGAAAAGATCTTTGGGGCTTCCTGAACCACAATTTTCCTCCCCTCTGGTTCCTGGAGTAGGATCTCTGGGGGGGGGGGGGGACGTATGCCCACAGCAGACAAGGTCTTTCCGTCCTTCTCACTACGTGATAGAGTGTCTCTTTCTTTGGGACCAAAAAGGGAAGAACTGTCAACAGGCGCCTTGACAAAGGAAGATTTAAAGGGCAACAAAAACAAAAAAGAATCACTGTTCCGAAAACCAACCAAACAGTACTAAAACCAGAACAGATCAAAGAAGGCACAAATCCTTAACAGCACACTATGCTTTAATGAACGACTTTTCAGTCCATTAAAAGGGAAAATACATAAAGTGACTCTTCAGTCCACCAGTAAAATGCATCACATTGACGCAATTCAACACACACTGCGTTTTCGTTTCGAAGAACTTCATCAGATGGAGACAAATGCATACCGATGTTGCCTTCTACTGAGATCTGCTTAACGACCGGGTTTCTATTTGCCGGTCGTTAAGCAGATCTCAGTAGAAGGCAACATCGGTATGCATTTGTCTCCATCTGATGAAGTTCTTCGAAATGAAAACGCAGTGTGTGTTGAATTGCGTTAATGTGATGCGTTTTACTAGTGGACTGAAGAGTCACTTTATGTATTTTCCCTTTTGATGGACTGAAAAGTCGTTGTTCATTAAAGCATAGTGTGCTGTTAAGGATTTGTGCCTTCTTCGATCTGTTCTGGTTTTAGTACTGTTTGGAAGATTTAAAGGGGTCTGGAAAATCACACAAACCCATCCAAGCATGCCATCTCATGACTATGCCTGATGCAGCTGTTCGAGCTGCCCCCTCGGTGGTGTGAGAGATCAAGTGCATCGAGGAGTTAGAGATGGATTCCAGGGTAGCTAGCTGAGAGGCAACAGTATCACGCACCTCCTCAGGCAGTTCCCCTGCCAAAGACGCGGGCATTTCAGAGATTAGGTCTCTTTGGAGGCGAGTAATGTGTGCCAGACAATTCAGTAACCGAATGGCAAAGGTCGCTGAAGCATAGACCCGTCTCCCCAATCTGTCCATAGCCTGAGACTCCCTGTTCAGGGGATAAACAGTGGAACTATCTTCTGCCAGTTCCCTCTTGGTGACCGCCGCCACAACCATGGACTCAACTTACTAGCTGCTTGGACCAACTGGGTTGGTCTTCAGGTGTGGATAAAATTTTATCTGGCCTCTGGGCGACAGGTTCTATGTTGTCCAGGGCCTTCCAGGAACGCTGCACAATAAGTTTAACAACCTCATCTGCAGGTGTGGTCACGCAGGAAGTAGATGGCCAAGCACAGATGGCCTGCAAGAACACAGATTCCTCCGAAGAAGGGTTGGAGGGCTTCCAGTCTCCCCTCTGCTTGAGGATCTTGAGAATGTCTCCAAATGAGATTTCTTCTGGGGGAGACCGTGGGGAGCCTTCCCCCTCATCACAATCTGTGTCTTTGGTGATGGATTCCTCAGGAGAATCAACATGCTTCCTCTTGCACAGTGGGATCTTCTGAGGACGACTCCAGAGAAAGGGTTCCCTTCGAGGGAAGGTCTTGTGGCTCCCGTGCTTGGGATCCCAGAGTAGGGGGTTGGGACAGCTGCATGCTAGAGGGAGGTTCTGGTATCAATGCCAATGGTGCCAACTGTGAGCCTTTTGAGGCAAGGACCCACCCCATCACCTGGAAAGCAGGCCCACCTGAGGAGGGATGGGATCCCAGAACAGAGAAAGACAACCACGGAAGAGAGGTTACACCCGACCCAAAGGAACCCTCCTTCAGGTGAGGAGCTCCAAGAGAACTGGTAGCTGCTGGGGAGCCGTGGTTATAGATGGCACCACCGAAAAGGCAGATGCAAAACTAGGAGCCACGGTGCTGATAGCCCAATCACTGCTCTGACAATGCGCCAGCTCCAATGGAGCCATTTCACCAAGAGTAATCAGTGCTGACAGGGAAGCCTCCACTGTCGGAGCAGAGACAGAATGCACTGGGATGGCCATCGGTACCAAAGTCTCCAGGACTTGGGAGGAGGCCGGAGGAGGATACACAGGTGAGTATGCCGTGAAAGCTTCCATTCCAAGAGGGAAGGAAGACCTACCAGGGGTGGGTAATCCTCTAGCTGCCAAAAGCTGGTCCACAACCCTCACTACATCTTGTTCTGAAAGACTCCTGGTGGATCTGAAGGAAGCTGCCGAAGGAGATTCAGGTCTCTCAAGAAATGGACTAAACTGGTGTCCCAAAATGGGGTCATTAAAGGAAGAATATCTGGTTCTGGGAAGGTGTTTGACCTTCGGAACCAATGGTGTCAGTGGAGCCATATAAGAATCGGCACCCTGGACAGGGATGGTGCCGATGCAGGTACAGTAGTCAGAGCCTGTGTCAAAACAAAGGTCTGCACTGAAGGGGGTGGTGCCGAAGCTGGTACAGTGGTTGGAGTCAGAATTAAGGGTGGCACTGAGGGAGAAGACATGGAGCCCGGTGCCTAAGTAGTCTGAGCCAAATGCGCAGGAGAAGCCCAGTGTCTACTCAGTTCCGAGGAAGATGGAGATGTCAGAACCGAGCGACTCCATTTCTCTTAATGTTTCTTCACATCCTTATGCTTAGGAAGTGGTGAGACCTCCGTCCCAGAGACAGCCTCTGAGAAGGGTGTTTTCATCATACCCGTCAGAATCAACTTGTTCTTATGCTCAGCCAATGTACGGTTACTGAAGCAAGAGCTAATATATCACAAGACACACTGATGTGGTAAACGCCCAAACAATAAACACACCGGGTGTGGCCACCTGAGTTGAGCATCTTACACCCGCACTTATCACATTGTTTAAATCCAAGTTTTACTTTATCAGACATAATGCAAAACTACACTATTTAACCAACCAAAACAGCAGCAGCAAGGTTAAAGAAGAAGCGTTTTTTTTTTTTTTAATTTTTGTTTTTAACAGATAGAAAAGGTACTAAAAAATACCACAAAGTGGTAGTAAAGGGCCTACCAAAGGTAGGGGAGAGGGACAGTACCAACGATGGTATTAAAAGAGCTACCGAAGGTAGAGGGTAGGTTTTAGAGAGAAAAGTATATAAACTTAAAGATGAAAAGATAATGTTTAGGGAAAACTGACTAGAGGAAGGTAATTATATAGATAAACCACAAAAAACACTACACTTAGCTTGAGAGAAGGTTTGGCACATCTGATGAGGAACACAGCAAATGAGATCTGGAGAGACTAGGAGAGGAGCATTATGGGTAGGGAGAGTTTTTGGCTGCCGCAAGCTTGGTAACCGCCGTGTCGGTTCAGAGGATGGAACTGAAGTCCTAACAGTATGGAATGAATAAAGATTTACAACATCAGATGTACAGTTAAACCTCATGACAGTCCATAAAAATACAAACTCATAGTTGAAAATCAGCTTTCCTTACCAGGAAAGTCATTTTAATTAATAAATATTAAATGTGGAGGTTTTCCCCAAAGGGAACTTATTTGCCCAGCAATGAAGCAGCACAAGCACACCTTCGATCCTTGAATGCCCAAAGAAGCTCTCTCTTCAGTGGCAGGAAAGTTCTGAAGGGCTTTGTGTCCAAACTTCTCTTTTTGCACAGCACAACTTGAGATGCCTAATGGTTTGGGCACATGGAAGGTGCTTGAATCTTTGGAAGCAGGCAGGCAGTTATATCCTTGACAGGGTATAACCCATATAACTTACACTACTGCAACAGTATCAATATAACGCACTTCTTTTTTCTTTATGCAGAAACAACAGAACTAGAAGGGTTAACAGCCTGAACTACCCCCTCAGCTATGCCCAGTAAGTTATTCATCTTCAAAGTAACTGATACAGAAGAAGAAATGTGCGCAAGTTTTTGCTCCTTTTTAACAGGAATTTGTGAAGAAGCTGACCCACTTTTACCAGACAAAACCTCCCCAGGGACAGGTATGCCAGTCTAATTAGGCAGAGATGTATTCCATGCTCCTCCTCCCAGGGCTGACAAGAGTCGCTCTCCCTTGCCCACCAAGGGCACTCCAGACATAGAGAATGTGTCTACCCCCACCCGTCCATGCCAGTAAACAGTTGTATGGTCTGAGGATCCACAACTGGTACAGCAAAGTCACCAGCTACAGCAGGGGCATTTTAGTAGTCCGGTGTGAGGTTATTTAATAATTTTCCTTTTTGTGGCTGGAAGGAGGAAAAAAGTGAAGAATCACTAGGTTTGTTCCATGACAAAGCAGGAAAAGATGCCAGATTCCTATGGAATCTTGCAGCAGAAGTTGGTAAAATAGGCAAGTAATAAAAGTCACTTTTCCAAAAAAAAAAAAAAAAAAAAAAAAAACCACAGTAAAAAAAAAAAAACATTTTACCAACAGTAGTTTAACAATTTTTTTCACAAAAATATAAAGTAACGCTTTATGTGCCAGTCTATAAAATACTTTTCCCAGCAAAACAGATAATTTTACACAAGTTCATTTTCAGCCACAAAATTAAAAAAAGTGGAAGTTATTTTTCCCCCTGAAGGAAACTTACCTATACAGCAATGAAAAGTGTTATTCCACTGTCAATCCTCGAAATCCCACAAGAGGAGCACACTTCAGCAAGCAGGAAAGCAATGAAGGGCATGGCATCCAAACCACTCTTTCTTCAGATCAGGTTTGGGTGCGTGGGAGCTGGCCAGCTGTTACTGGCCGTTATATCTTTAGCAGGATACAACACATATACCCAAGGCCACTGCAGCAGTGGTCATTATGATGAATTTTTTTTTTTTTTTTTTTTTTATTTCCCAAAAGATAATCGTTAAAGTATGCAAGATTCCATTCCTAAATGATTTTTTGACCAGAATTATAAAAGTGGAGTAAAGCATTTGAAAAGCTGTGGCAGCATTCTAATTATTGGATAAATTACTATTTTCTAACTAGACTTCCTTAGCATAATTTATTAATTTTTATTTATTTTATTTATTTTACATTTGTTGACTGGGTTAGTCTGACTGAGCGAAAAGCCTTTTTGTCAGCAGTGACCTTGGGGGAAAAGCTCCATAGGGTTACATGAAACAATCCGAGAACAATTAAAAAAACAAACAGTTTTACAATTTTCATTTATATAACAGCAGATGAAACTGTATTAATTTAAAAAGCAAAATAATAGTAGGAAACAAATACAGTACAGATGATTTGGAATGAAAACGGTGGCTATAGTAAGTATGGGGCATGCGAGTTAGAATGGGAAGAAAAAAGGTGAGTAAGAGCAAAGGAAAAAAGATGAATGGTAAAGAATTTTTGTTGCCAAAAAATAAAACACACCCAGATTATCTGATGACAGACAGCAAACGCTCCCACCTGAGATGCTTGTGGATGGATTCACTTAGTAGCTCTGGTACCATCTACAGATACAACCCTGCATCCCAGGCTTTGCAGCATCTGGCAGCTGCCTGTGGAAAGCAATTAAAGAATAGCAATGGGGAATAGGCATAACTTAACACAGTGAGGCATGTTCTTAACTCTGCATTGATGTCCTTGTATATCACTTCCTGAAAGAATGAACCATTCACATTAGGGGACATGCGAAGGCACACATGTACTGCCTACAATCATATCAATAAATGCTGTGTGTTAGAACAGAGGGGAAAATAGTGGGCATAACACAAAGCAGAAAAAATAACCCTGCAACATGATGACATTTGGAGTCTGACATTCAGCCTTCACTTCCAGCGCAAATGAATAATATTGGGGCAAATGGACCTCGATGCTTGGTATCAGCGGGAGGGAACCAAAAAAGCATAATATTACAAGTGCCTTTATCATACAGCTCACTACTTCTTACCACATTTCAACATATGAAAAAAAAAAAACAACTCAAACTATTTATTATGTTTTAAGAAACAAAAATATGCTTACATCAAAAAAAAAAAAATTAGGTTCCACAGACGTCTTACTTTGTTCTAGTTTAATAAAACTTTAGTCAAGCAGACAGAAGCTCTGCTATGACAAATGCAACTCACTAAGGTAATGTAAAGAACATTTTATTTATTTGGCTCTTCCCATCCAACCCATCAAGCATTTCCTCACCCTTTTGACTGGTTCGTTCCACCAGTGATTGGCTAAAGCCATAATGCCAACCAGTGCTAGAGAATGCTGTAGGATTTTTTTCCTGCTTTGTTATAGCATCTGGCATTTCTTCCAATACACATCAGGCATGTAGGAGGACAAAGGATACTTCATCTAACATCTTAGAACCAATATTACATCACCACAATGTGCCACGTGATGAAAAGCAAAATTCACAGAAAAACAACCAATATGCCATCTTGGCCTGATTCTAAGTGTCAAAATGCTCATTTGTAAAACAGGAGCTTATTTTCACCCCTTAAAAAATGGTACAACACAAAGTGTGTATGAGGGAGAGGACTTTTCACCCACCAAACTCCATTACTACTTTACAATTTCAGTAATCCTGGAAAAGATGGCAGCTTCGTTTAAATTCCTGGTACCCACCTGGCTTAAATGACTACTTGTCTTTGAAACCAATTTTAATAGAGAAGGCTGCTAAATTATGAAAGGATGTATATCATTTTTATTACGTATTTTGAGTGTCATGATTCCTTTCAAAGGTTTTCAATGAGTTAATTGTACTGACTATAATTGTAAGCCAAAGGGCAGTGCAGAGAATTGGTAATGCATTAAGCCAGTCTTGAATCTGAGGTATCATCTGCACAATTGTCTTATTGGGACATGCAGGTATGCCTCTTTTAGGTCTAAAGTCACCAGCCAAGCACCAGCCAAGCATTCTTGCCCAGCATGGGCAGAAGCTGCTGCAAAGTCAGCATTCTGAATTTTGGAATGTCCAGGTATGTGTTCAAAATCGATAAATCCAGTACTGGCCGCCAGGCCTTGTCCTTTCTGGGTACCAAGAACAGTCGATTAAAAACCCTGTCCTTTTTCCTGTTCTGGTACTGTCTGAATGGCCCTCATATCCATGAGGGACGTAACCTGTTTCTGTGCCTCTGCCCATTGATTTTTTGGCATATCTGGCCAACCATTTGCCATTGGCAGAGTGTGGAAATGGCATCTGTATCCCTTTGATACGATGTTTAGTACCCACTTGTCCTGGGTTATTAACTGCCAATTTTGAGCAAAAAGTGCTAATTTTCCCCCTATGGGTACTGCCAAAAGATAAGTGCTTGGTGTAGGCAGAGGGAAGTCATCAGGATTGCTTTCTGTAGGTATGCACTTTATCTCCTCCAGATTTGGAGGTAGAAGCGCCCCATTGCTTTGACCTGTATGAATCTTGCGTCTGGTATCTGGAACCCTTAGGGCGTCTGGATTTGCCCCTTTCAGCTCTGTCTGACACAGGAAAGGACCAATTTTTAGTAGGCCAGTGTCTATTGAATCTTGATGGCTGCAATTGTAAAAAGTCTTTAACAGTTTGCATAGACTTAGCTTTGTCTTCCATTTTCTTTAAAACCTCTTCTACCTTAATACCAAACAGAATCATGCTGTAAAGGTGCATCTAGCAATTTAACTTTAACATGATCAGGCAAATTTTGTTCCTTTAACCAGGCATGCCTCCTAATCACAGGTCCAGTAACTGCAGCCCTGCAGGAGGCCTCTAAGGAATCAAAACCAAATTGCAAAGTATGCTTTCCAACCTGTTCAGCTGCATGCAATAATTCCTGCAAATCTTTATTTTCTGCACATTCTGAAATCAACATCATTTTCCGTTTCAGCAAACCCATAACATGTTGTTGGTACTTAAGCATATGAAAACGACAGTTTAAGGCCCTGATTGCCAAGGTTGCAGATGTATAAACCTTTTTCCCCATCTGTCTAGTGCCCTTGAATCTCTGTCAGAGGGGGTAGGATTTTTTTGCTTTTGAGGCCTTAACTCCCTTTGGACCCTGTAAAATAGTTTCAGGATCAGCAGCAGGGTTTCTAAATAAAAATTTATGCGAGTCAGGGACCCTGTAATATCTGTCAGGCTTACTGGCAGCCAGAGGTAAGGGGTCAAGCTTGACTCCAAAAACACAACATCCACGTCTAAAACTGGGAATGGCTAAAGACTTGTGCTGAGGGAGAAGGAAATCCCTGAACCTCTTTTTTGATTCTGAGAAGTCGACTCTCCCAGTGAAAATGCTCCCTCAAAGTATGCAAGGTTTATCCAAATGAATAATTCTCAGGAGGAGATGCAGATGGAATAGACTCCTCAGCATCAGAATCCTCATAGGGAGGTGTAGATAGAAGTGTCAAAATGCTCATTTGTAAAACAGGAGCTTATTTTCACCCCTTAAAAAATGGTACAACACAAAGTGTGTATGAGGAAGAGGACTTTTCACCCACCAAACTCCATTACTACTTTACAATTTCAGTAATCCTGGAAAAGATGACAACTTCGTTTAAATGCCTGGTACCCACCTGGCTTAAATGACTACTTGTCTTTGAAACCAATTTTAATAGAGAAGGCTGCTAAATTATGAAAGCATGTATATCATTTTTATTACGTATTTTGAGTGTCATGATTCCTTTAAAAGGTTTTCAATGAGTTAATTGCACTGACTATAATTGTAGTGGTGGAAAGCACTAGTAGATTTGATAAAGTCTGCAACTGATGCAGACGAAAGCGCTTATCCTACATTTTGTATTCGTCGTTGTTGTTGTGGCTGTGCATTAAAGCACTTTTTACTTGGACATCCTTTCTTTCGGTTACAGGACAGCGCCTTCAAGTGGTTTTTGCTCTTCATTTGTTCCTTGGTTTACCACTTGTTTACCCACAAGGATTATTTTTGGTTTTGGTTGTGTGGGTTTGATGCTTTTCCTGGTTATGGCTGTGCTAGTAGTTTACTGAGGATGGAGGAAAATGGTTCTTTTGATAGTACGGTTAATTCCGTATTTTTGGTAAATTCCTCACCTGATAAAAACAAGGATGGGAATACTGTGATGTTTGGACAACTTACCAAGCTGTTGGAAAGTATAGTTGTGTACACTTACCATAAATGTAGATGTTCGAGTGTATTCACTGTTGCAGTCATTACATTTGGGTAATCTGCTGGCAGGTTGCCCTCAGTCGGCCTGAATTCCAAGTCTTGGGTCCTGCATTGGTTGCTGTCTTCTCTTCCATGACGTCAGGTCGTTAGGGGTATAAAACATGTAGCCGACGCCATTTTCTTTAGTTTTTCTTGCCCCCAATGTCAGGTGCCCCCAAAAAGGTGGCAATATAGATATATATATATATATATATATATATATATACACACACACACACACACACACACACACACACACACATGCATCAATATAAACTTTACCTTCATCTACAAGCAAATACACCACATAGGTTGTAGAAGACAGAGAAGGAAAGATAAACTTCAGAATGACAGGGGGATGGTGGGAGAGTAACCTGGACTGCAACACTGAATACACTCGAACATCTACATTTATGGTTAAGTGTACACAACTGTACTATGTTCTTCGTGTTTCACTGTTGCAGTCATTACATTTAGGTAGAATCCCAAAGCTATGGTTGGGAGGCTGGAGCTAAACAGCATTAGGTGCGGCTATAAGGCCCTGCAGCACTACAGTGGCAAAGCCTGCCCTGGACTTAGAGTAGAGAGGCAAATGGTAATGCTTTGTAAAGGTGTGAACAGAACTCCAAGTAGCAGCCTCTAGAATGTCTTTGGTTGGTACTCCTCTGAGAAAGGCTGCTGAAGTAGCTGCAGCTCTGGTGGAATGAGACCTAATGCCCTTGGGCACAGGTTTACCATGGTGTAAGTAGCAGAAACGGATGCAGTGGCTTATCCACTTTGAAACTGTCTGCTTTGAAATAGCCTTTCCTTCTGATCCTGCAGCATATGACACTAGTAATTGCTCAGTTTTTCTTAGACCTTTTGTCCTGCTCAAGTAGAATCTTAGCTGTCTGTGTACGTCCAAGGAATGCAGAATTCTCTCCCCCTTGTTCTGCAGATTTGGATAAAAAGTTGGCAGATTCATTGTTTGGTTAAGAGCTACACTGGAAACCACCTTAGGCATAAAAGTAGGATTTGTCCTCAGAGACACCCTGTCTGGGTAAAATATGATAAAAGGCTCTACAGCCATGAGGGCCTGTAGCTCTGAAACTCTACTTGCTGAAATAATTGCTAGTAGCAGAGCTGTTTTCCATGATAAGAACTTTAGATCAGCGGTAGCAGCTGGTTCAAATGGAGGCAGGGTGAGCTTTTCCAACACATAATTGAGGTCCCATGCAGGTAATGGTGATTTTCTAGGAGGCCTTAAATTTTTGGCTCCTCTAAGATACTGCTTTAGTAAAGGATGAGAAACGATTGGTGGCTCTGTATTGTAATGAGCCGAAATGGCAGAGGCATGGATTTTGATTGATGAGAAAGATAGGCCTTTGTCAAGCATCTCAGTTAAGTATTGTAATATCAGAGGAATATTTGGTTCTGCTGTATTAGTTCCTTGTGCTCGATTCCAAGCACAGAATCTCTTCCATTTGTCAGCATAAGACTTTCTAGTACTAGGCCTTCTGGCTTCCAAAATGACATCCATCACAGCTTTACTGAGAGGTGTTGTTTGTATGACTACATGATTATAGGGAGGTATAGATAATTCCTGATCAGAAGAGGAATCAGAAGAAATAGAAACCTGATCTGAAGATTTATTATCAGTGTCTTGCCTAGGCCCCTTATCTGGAGGGGGATGGGAACCCCTGATCAAAATAATAAGGTCTTCAGCCATTTTGATCATCTGTTTTTTTAGGCATAGAGGCCTGTGCACGTGGCTCATGAGTCTGTTTTTTAGTTTTAGAAGTTGCTTTTGTCTTTGGTTTTGCAGCTGTCGTCGGTTTGATATACCAATGTTGAGGTCTGAATACACCCTCAGAAGCCAGTGCCTGCTCAGTGGTTCCGGACCCATCCAAGGGAGATGCATCCATCGGTCCAATGCCTTGAGTATCTTGCGGCATGCCGGACTCCACATGGGTGTCAGTAGAGGCCTGCGACTCAAAGGTAGTGGGTATCAGGGGCTGCAAAAGTGCCTCACTGAGTACCGGTGAACGGATGACTGGCTTAGGAGAAGCTTCTTCGTTGGTTTTGGATCTCTACTGCCTTTCTCTGTCCTATTCTTTGTGTTTTTTTATGTACTCCGGTAGTCTGATTGCTATCTGACATTTCTGGGTAGTTAAATCTGTTTCCAAAATACTTTGATGCAAAAATATACCGACACTTAATAGTGCGTTGGTTAAATCTAGCACAAAACAGACAGCCAGGCACATTGTGATCAGGGCCTAGGCAAATAATACAGTAAAAATGGAAATCCTTATGAGGTATTTGCTTCCCACAAGTAATACAATTATTAACTTTTTCTGACATCGGTAAAAAGCAAGAAAAAAGTTTCCCCAACGAGGTAATTAGCTTTAGTGAAGACTTCGGTTCTGAAACTTACACTCGAATATTTCAGTAGTCAGCCAACCGACACTTGCGAAATGCTTCTGCTTCGGGCACTGTGTGGAAAGAAAGACAAAAGAAAATGGCGTCGACTGCATGTTTTATACCCCTGACGACCTGACGTCATGGAAGAGAAGATAGCAACCGACGCAGGACCCAAGACTTTGGAATTCAGGCCGACTGAGGGCAACCTGCCAGCAGATTACCCAAATGTAATGACTGCAACAGTGAAACATAAAGAGCATCAGCAATGCGATCATATGCAGTGTATTTTGGACAGACTACAAATCCCAGGTGCCTCAGGGCTACAGGCATCTCCAGGTATGACATTCATGTCCGGACTGGTTAATGGGAAACCTCCAGGTTTGGAACAAACGGTTGCTTCTTTAACACAAACCAGTATCCCATGTGGACAGTTAACAAGGGAAGCTAAGTCGCAAGAGCCATCTAGGTTATCTCGTTTTAACAGATGGATTAACAATGAACCGGTTATTTTCAACCACACTAAAGCCAAACAACCTACGGATATTAATTATCGGCTCCGGGACTTTGAAACAAAAATGAGCAAGGTACGTAATTTACAAACTGACAATGCGTACCTTGCTTAATGTATTAAATTGCAGACTGTCCCGAACGGCCTTCGCATATACAAATTTCCCAACGGGCTTTCCGTTGATCAACAAGAAGTTGAGGAACTACTACTAATGTTCGACAGGCATGGTGTTGAGCTTCTACATTTTATTGTTAAGGTTAATAATAACAAAATTAAGAACCTGTTGGATGAGGTTAATATTTTAAATAATGATATTTTAAATTATGTGAATTTTTCCAATTTTGAAGCCATATATGACACAAATTTTGACAAAAGAGGATCAAGTTAAGGAGAATGTTATGCGGAAGACGAAAAAATTAAAAAGAGATGAAATAGAGTATAAGTACAAGGAAGCATATCCCATCCCTAACAGTTACTATGGGTTGAATGGGAGTAATGAGAGGGAGAGGATCGATTAACAGGACCCTGAACCAGCTGGTTATGATCAGAGGAGGGTTGATGACAATTTACCAGATGAGTTTTTGATATTGAGGTAGGCGAAGAGTTTGTGCAGGATTATCCTCCACTAAGGAGGTCGGAGAGGATCCTTAATCAAAAAAGAAATAGGCAGAATTTTTTACGGGGGCAACATGCTACCCCCAGGGACCGACCCCAAAGAGGGAGGAAGAATTACTGGAACATTCGGGACCAGAATAGGTTCTAGAATATCTAGAACAAGGAGTACAACCACAAAGCATTCTTTCTAGTTTTGCTGGAAAACTACTTAGTTTGAATGGGTTTAACATTTTTAATTATACAAACAGGACTAAAACAGAGGACTATTTCTTCTTATTAGAGAAGGGGTTTAAATATGTTCCAGCTAGGAAACCCGATATTTCTAAAGCACTTATTGATTTCAAATTATACATCAGGAAACTCAATTTTCAACTTCTTTTAAAGACAAATGTGAACAATCTGGGGAGCCCTTAGGGTTTAGGAAAAAGAGTCTCTGTAACCCTCCCTTACATCCTATATTGGCCCATTATGAAAAAATTTGCATGAGAGGTATTTCTTAGGAGTATACGAAACATAGGAATGATTATTACAATTTGACTAATGTAGAGGCGGTGTTACTCAACAGCCTTAGCTCAACGGATGAAATACGAATTATGAAGCCAGATAAGGGTGGTACTAGTTGAGAGAATGGACTACTTTAATGGTATTATGAATATTTTATGTGACACAGAGAAATATACCTCTGTTTCCTTGAAAGAAATTCATATTGTGTATAGGAGATTACAATTCTTCTTAGAAGACAGTTTATATCAGGGAGTTTTCATCTAGGGTGTTTCGCAAACCCACTTATTATAACTGCTTTTTGAGCTACTACAGTCAAACCCCTTCCATGTTAAGAAAAATCTGGTTAGGGGACAAAATGATAAGGGGGGCAAGAATGTGCTCAACCCTTGACAATCTCAAAAGGGAACTGGGTTTGTTGACACAGATGTTTAAAGCAAGAGGATATCCCTATTATTTGTTGGGACAGATGAACAGTGAAGTGTTGGAAGATTGGGGTCAAATTCTTACCCCTGTTAGGACAGGAAACCACAAACGCAAGAACTAGTAATCATACCACTTTGAGTGACCATCAATTGTCTGACACCCAGGATGTTTTGAATTCCATGTCTATACAATTTGGTTATTTTGGGAACAAGGTTAAAACATCCTGTGTAAGAACTGGGTGATCTTTGAGTATAACAATGAACTCACTCAAACTTTGGGTCTGGGTCCCACATTAAGGTGGGCAACAACATAAAATTTGTGTTAGAACACCCAATTATTAGGGGGAACGATAAAGGTACTAAACCGTGTGGTAGGTGTAATTACTGTTCTTACATACTGAACACACAAGAGATCATTTTGGGGGACCCAGTTCACAAGGTTAGACTAGTGGGGGGCAATAGCAATACTACAGGGTTGGTGTATTTGTGTGTTTGTACTGGTTGTAAGCACACTACGTGGGTAAGACAGAAAGGCCCCCTCAAGAAGAGGGTGTATGAACATTTATATGCAATTAACACTCAAAACACTAATAATGCCCTTTACATGTGTGTCATTTTCTGGCTACAAGTTTGGCATACTAAAAGTGGTTTTGAAAAATGCCAGGGGGGGTAATTGGGCTAATATTATTAAAAAAAGTGAGCTTAAATGGCAGCTTTGTTTAAATGCCTGGTACCCACCTGGCTTAAATAATTACTTGTCTTTGAAACCAATTTTAATAGAGAAGGCTGCTAAATTACGAAAGGATGTATGTATCATTTTTATTAAGTATTTTGAGTGTCATGATTCCTTTAAAAAGTTTTCAATGAGTTAATTGTACTGACTAATTGTAGTGGTGGAAAGCACTAGTAGATTTGATAGAGTCTGCAATTGATGCAGACGAAAGCGCTTATCCATTTTGTATTTGTCGTTATTGTTGTGGCTGTGCAATAAAGCACTTTTTACTTGGGCATCCTGTCTTTCTTTGGGTTACAGGACAGCACCTTCAAGTGGTTTTTGCTCTTCATTTAATCCTGGAAAGAGAATTAACTGGAGATGGGAAAAGTCACGCCTGACAAATTTATAGATGACTGGTGCAAAACCTAGCAAAAGTAGCTCACACAGTGTCAATAAATTCCAATGTTTGAAGCAACAAGAAAGAAAGGCAATTTACTGTATATAAATGTGCATGTTTGAAAGTAAGCAATTGTTACTCTCTTGACATTTAGCAAACAGACTTTGGCAGCTCGTACATGATACGCTGCATATGTTACATGATGCCTTCAAGTCCTTTATATTTTTTTCATTTAGACACTGCGTCTTCTCTAAAAATCATTAAGTGTACTGCCAGGTGTCAGGGTGACAAATGCCATACACTGACATAAATGCTACTCATATTTTTGTGCAAATTGCACAAAGTCCTTGGAAGTACATTTATTTTGGCACAGACATACCTTTCAATCTCATAGAGCAAGAAATCTGGACAAAGCCAGCAATAAAAGTAGGACAAAGGCCCAAAAATAGGGACAATTTTTAAATATTACTTTTACAGACTTAAGTTGATAGAACAACAGGTTTTGCATTAGCATGAATTTTCTGAAGGGTATAAAGTCAAACTCAAATGTCTCATTTTCTAACTTCAGTTTTTTAATGATTTGCCACTAATCTGACAGAAAACCACAATTTTATGAAAAACAGACTAAAAATATGAAGCAAAAATCTGGACATACTGCAAAAATCTGTACAGCTGAGAGGTATGGACTGAGAATGTGAGTTTAGGAGATTCAATATAAAACCACCTGCATAATCATCATTTATTTATTTTATTTATTTATTTAACATTTGTTGACCGGGAAAGTCCGACTAGGTTCCACAGATCCTGTTTTCAGCGGAGGCCCGGGGAGAAATGCTCCAGAAGCATGTCTTTAGAATGTGGGAGGAAACCGGAGTACCCGGAGGAAACCCACGCGAATGCAGGGAGAACATGCAAACTCCACACAGAAGGCACCCCAGCCGAGAATCGAACCGGAGAACCTCTTGCTGTGATACAACAGCATTAACCGCTGCACCACTGCGCCGCCCATCATACTATATAGCATTAAAGGAGTACTGAAATCTGCAGTCCTGCTACATTTCCCCCTTAAATTAATTCATAAATTGATCTCAAGAGTCTGGAAGAGCAATCTGCAAATTTTCTACAAAAGAACGGGTCACCATACTACTACAAGCACTAAACTTTGCCTTCACAAGCCATTTTAACTTTAATGTACAGGTTTATGTGAATATGACATACAAATTCCAACTTGAAGCAAGGTAACCATGGTACTAACAATAGCAAGAAAATCCCAAAGTCATTTACAATTGGCTTTTTCTGTGGAACCCTGTAGAGACTCCTCATTATTTCAGTCACAAACTTCCAGACTGTAGCTAGTGATAATAAAAAAAAACACACACACAATCAACAAGTAATGGAAGACACAATTCTGCATTAATTAAAATGGCAACTGCATATAAAAATGGCATTACCCATTTATCCTTTGCTGTTAATAAAGTGATTAAATAGTTGAAAACAAATACTCAGACTCAATCTCATTTGTATTGCAGAAAATGTTTACAAAGTGACAGCTTTTAAAGGGCAGTTACTTAATGCCAGTCTGTGTACAATGAGCCACAAAAAACTGGCAAAGAAAAAAACAGCAATCTTTTCAAATTGGGGAGGTCCCTGTATTACTCGCACCCTACTTCCTAAAAATTCTACCTTGAACGTTGCAGCACAGAGAAGAAAAAAAAAAGATTACATTTTTGCTCTTATTTATCAGCGGTTTTCTGTGTCAGTGACTACACTGTACATTAGACACACTCAAATTATATACAGCAAGGCTCTCATGCTGTTTGCACACTGTTCAACACAGGCTTTTTGTGTTATAAGTAGCAGACAATGTTTGGATTTTACTTGGAGACCATAATAAATTATGCTACTTCACGGTTTAACAGTAATGATGTAATGCCTTAGAAGACTAATACCACATGTTCTTCAACTACTTCCTTATTGGGATACATTCCTTCATTTTAGCATTGGTTACAGTAGCATAAATCTCCAATATTTATTTTTAAAACGAAGAGCTGGTCACATACTATTAGCCAACACCTTCTTTACTATGAGAGAGGGATGCGGTTTATTTCTGCAGTGACAGAAATGGCAGATTTACAGAGTGAAAAACATTAAGCAGCATAATTTTTTTTTTTTTTTTAAGGTTCAGTCTACATTTTCAGGCATCACAATTATGCAGTATGCACTGTCACCTCACAGAAAGAGGATCTCCAGTTTGTTTCTCAGCTGGGATGCCTTCTATGTAGAGTTAGTATGACATCCTTGTGAATGTTTTCTCCAGATTCTCCATTTTCCTCCTTCACTGCAAAGGTACATGCAGTTGACAGACTGCTGACTAAATTGCCAGCAGTTGCTATGGAAATAAAGTCTGGTAAATCTACTTCCATGCTCAGTTTTGCCCTAGTAAACTCTGTGGATAGCAGCTGCTGCTTGTGATGTTGCTAATAGGGTTGGATCCAACCTCACAGCACTGGACGGGATGTTGCTAACAGGGTTGGATCCAACCTCACAGCACTGGACGGATTTCTACATTTTCACTCCAAATACTGCATTTCTACATTTGGACAGGAATATTAAAGAAAATGTACAATTATGACGTACAAAGAAAAAGTATGGCTGGCTGTCCACTACAATTAGATTCAACTCTCAAGCAGAGTCAACAGATGGTATCTCAGTCGCATGTGGATTTAAGGCCATCCCAAGCTCTACTACTACATGCCTGTGGCAGTCCGATTTATTGGTGCAGTAGCCTGACTTGTGGCAGTCCAACTTAATGACGCAGCAGCCTGTCTTACTGATGTGTGTGTCTGATTCAGGTACATTGTGTAAGGGGCAACTAAAACAATATTTCCATAATTTCAGCTTTTCTGCTATCAAACCACTAATTCAGACTGCCATAGCACTACAACAGACTGCCACAGGGATGTCGCAGTACATCTTGAGATAGCCTCTTCTCAATGTGGCACAGACATCTGTGGCCTCTGTGCTTTTATTTAAAGCCGTAAAAATGAAAACATTATATACTGCTGTGGTAAGAAGACATTCATTTTTAGTAACATGTACAACCTAGGTGTAAGGACTGATCAAAAGGAGTGAAGAAGATGAAAATTTGTGACTATAATTAAAGCAGGATACCCTCAGTGTTGATTTTACACATGCAAGGTGAGGTGCACTGGGCATGAGGATGGAGTGATGTGATGTGTGGGGGAATCTTTTTTTTTTTTTTCACAACAGCAGAAAAAGAACCAGTCTATTTCCACTAGCAATTAATACAAAGACCACAAAGACTAGTTTTGAGAAAAATAAAAAGCTTAAACATTATGCAAACAAATCACTATGAACATAAATGAAATCTAAGACATTCCTGACTAGACCTTTGTCACACTTACCACAATCTCTGTACACACTTTACTAAAGCCCTGAACAGAACCTGACATTCATTCAACTTAGCTTTTCCGACAAACAAGAAGTCCTCCAAGTAATGGTGTGGATCACCTGTAACTGCCACTTGGGCTGTAACCCAATACAGAAAAGTGCTAAATCTCTCGAATACCATGCAAACCAATACGCTACCTTATATGAACCGAACCATTGACAGTTTTCTTCAGATTTTTGGCCCCAACAGGTCCTGTATACTGAAAGGCACAATAACATAAGACTGTTGCAGTGGGGCTTGTGCAAACACTGCAACGTACAAGTAGCTATGAAGCACTGGAAACATGAACCACAAATTACAAAAACTGAAGTTCCAATACATACCAACAAGTTAAAGTAGCAACAAGAAAACCAAATACAGTACTTAAACAAAAAAATGACAAAAGTTACATTTATCATTGAAATAGCTACACCTAGTGATTATACTGTCCTGCATATGGAGTGACAGGTTCATAAAATAAAAATTATGTACTTAACATAACGTTCCATGTTTGCAGTCCATCTCACCTACATTATTGCTGGATGGGCTCGGAGCCAAACCTCGGCTCAGACTCGGCCGATACTAAAGCTCGAGAGCTTTTACTAGCTCGAGGCTATCCCCTATCCCATGGTGCACCATGGCAATTCCCCAGATCTTGTTTGCAAGAAAGTATACTATCAATAACTATGTATTTTAGTTAATCACTATTATGTACAAACAAACAAAAAGATTTTATTTTACTATCCATGGCATGTGGACAGACAACTATAACAAGGTCAGACAGCATAATGGATAGTCCACCAGTTCCTCCAGGACACAGGAAGGGGGAAGGAGGGTGGGATGCAAGAATGTAGGTGAGATGGACTACAAACATGGAACACTACGATAAGTACATAACTTCTTAATGTTATGTAGTCCTATCTTGCCATAATTCCTGCTGGGTGGGACAGTGTCCCCAGCACCTTTATCCCAGGTGGCTCAAGCAAAGAGACTCTTTAGCACAGTGGACCCAAAGGATGACCTGTCCCGGGAGGCCAAAGCCAATTTGTAATGAGTGACAAAAGTATGAGGTCTTGCCCATGTAGCTGTTGCACAAATGGTATCAATTGGGAGTTTTGATTTGAAGGCATATGAAACTAATACTGCTCTAGTTGAATGGCCTATTACTTTAGCAGGTAGTTGTTTCCCAACATTTTTGTAAGCAAATGAGATGCAGTCTGAAAGCCAGTTAGACAGAGTTCCCTTGGAAACGAGCAAGCCTTTGTTATTCTCTGAGAAGGAAACAATTGATCCGCTTTCCTAAAATCTTTAGTCCTGTGCAGGTAAAATAGGAAAATTCTATGGACATCTAATTAATGCAGTCTGTATTCTGATTTATTACTGTAATTGGGGAAGCATACTGGTAATTCTATAGGTTGGTACTAGGCTAATCAGCCCTAGGGCCTATACAAGCCTAGCCATAACAATTCCCTGGCTATTTCTTCCCACACTATTTACTTCCCTGGACCCCTGTCTAGCAGGGCAACTGACGTGATCCCCGGGGTGAATTTCCTTTCTCCCATCCAATCGTCAAGGTTCCTTTTGAAGAGGGCCAAAGAGGCACTCTGCTTGACATGTATGGGCAATCTATTCCAGAGTCTGGGGAGTCCCTGGGTCAGGAACCTATCCCTCCAGCATGTTTTGTTTATTGTGATGACAAGGTTTAGATCCCTGGAGCGTGTGGTTCTGAGGGATTGGGATTTCTTTAAGTGTAGCATGTCCAACAGCTCCGGGTTTGACATGGCCTTGTATGTTAAGCACAGATCGCCTCTGAGTAGACTATATGCGACAGAGTATAGCTGGAGTTTTTTTAAGGCGGTCAGCGTAGGACATCTGCTTTAGGCCTGTGATTCTTTTAGTGAGGTATTTCTGCGGCCTTTCCATTTGTTGCAGATGTCTTGAGAAGTACATACCAAACGGGGTGTTGTATTCTATAATGGGTCTAATGAGGGATGAGTACAGTGGGACAATGTGTTTAGATTATGTTCTGAGCATACCTTAGGGAGTAAACAAGGATTAGTTCTTAGGGAGACTCTATCCTTATGGAATATAATATATGGAGGTCGAATGGTCAGAGCTTGCAATTCTGAAGCCCTCCTAACAGATGTTACAGCTATATAACTACTATGAACAATGTCTTCCAAGACAACAATTTCAAGTCGGATGAAGAAGATGGCTCGAATGGTGAAAAAATCAATGAGGTCAGAACTAAGTTTAAGTCCCAAGGCTCCGGAGGTTGCCTGATTGGAGGTCTGAGAAGGAGGACACCTTTCAAAATGGTTTTGCATAAAAAGAGTGGGACATAACAGAATTTCCCATGTTCCCAATATGATAGCTTGAGATGGCAGCCAACTGAACTCGAATGGTAGCAGCTGCAGCTCCTTCTTGAAAAAAAGATGCGAGGAAGGACAGGATAGACTCTATGGGGGCCGAGTAGGAATCTATGCCTTGTTTAGCTGCCCAAATGGAAAACCTTTTCCATTTGCTGGAGTATAATTTTCTGGTGGAAGGTTTGTGGGAAGAAATGAGGATGTGTGTAAAAGTAGGAGAAAGGGATATACACCTGGCTATTCTTGGAAATGGAGCAGCCATGCTGTCAATTTCAGGGTTTGGAAGGTAGGATGGAACTGTCCAGATTGGTGAATCAGAAGGTCTGGACATGGTTCCAGAATCCACCATGGTTCCTCCAAGAGATAGGGCAACAGGAAGGGGAACCAGACTTGACGAGGCCAGTAAGGAGCAATGAGGATCATGGTACTCCAACAGTTTTGCAAAAGGGTGGAAAAGTATAAAGTCCCGGAGGCCAATTGTGGACCAGAGCATCCCTGGGTGACATCCCCGGATGGGAATGAGGGCAAAATAGTTGCTGCATTTGGAGTTCATGTACGTGGCGAATAGGTCACAGCATGGGTGGTTCCATTTGCGGAAAATCTCTTCTGCAACTTCTGTTTTCAGGGACCACTCATGAATCATCAGAATTGCTCGACTCAGTCTGCTATCACATTGGACTTCCCCAGAATGTGCCTTGCTACCAGAAAAAGTTGAGAGTCCATTGTCCATTTCCATATTCTTTGTGCCTCTCCACAAAGTGGATAAGACTTGGTTCCCCCTTGCTTGTTTATGTACCACACTACAGACATGTTATCTGACTGAATCGCAATTGTCCTGTTGGGAAGAGAACTGTGAAGTGCTTGCAATGCACATAGCACTGCTCTCATCTCCAGAACATTTATGTGCAAGTGGCTCTCATAATCCTGCCAGATACCTTGCACAGTCATTCCCAGATAATGCCCCCCCGACCCTATCTGGGAAGCGTCCATGGTCAAGACTGCATTTTGTTGAGGGAGAACAAGGGGACGACCTAGATAAAGCTGATCTGTATGTAACCACCATGTTAGATCCTTCTTGCAGGAGTTTGTAATGAGTATTTGGTGGGACAAGGGTAGATCCTGCATTGACCACTGGGCAAATAGCCACTGAAGTACTCTCGTGTACACAGGCTAGGGGAACTAAATGAATGGTGGATGCCATAGTCCCTAGAACTTGAACTATCCTGGCCTGCACTTTGTCTTTGGTCAGCAAGAATCTGTCTTGGTTGTGCAACAATTCTATTCTTTCTGGTGTCAGTTTTGCTGTCATGGTGGTTGAGTCTATATCTGAGCCTAAGAAGACAATACGCTGCGATGGAGATAAGGCAGATTTTTTTAGATTTACTGTAATTTCTAATCTGGCACACAAGGATAGAGTCTCGTCCTTGGCTCGGATTAGTTGGTGTTTGGTGGTAGCAGTGAGGAGCCAGTCATCTAAGTACAGAAACACCTGGAATCCCTGACGTCTCAGGTGAGCCGTGACCAACGCCATACATTTGGTGAACACTGTGAGGGCTGTAGTGAGGCCAAAGGGCAGTGTTTGAAACTGAAACTGACTGGCTCCCAGCCGAAAGCCTAGATGTCTTATGGAGCGCCTGTCCATTTTGATATGGTAGTACGTGTCCTGAAGATCTATGGAGCACATCCAATTGTCTTTTCCGATAAATGGAAAAATTGACTGCAGAGTGATCATATGGAACTTCGATTTTTTTACAGACTTGTTTAGCTTGCTGAGATCTAGAATTGATCTCCAGTCCCCGGTCTTTTTTGGAACTAAAGAAAATCATGAGTAAGTTTTGGATCATATTTGCTCTGTGTGGACTTCTTGGATGACATTTTGAAGCAACGAGATAATCTCTAATGTTGCACGGTCTACTTGGTTGGGTGGTACATCTGGTAAAGACCGATTTGTAGGTGGGATTGGAAACAAAAGGAATGAGATAACCTCTGGAAATTATATTTTGTACCCCTCAATCTTGGGAAATTTGTAGTCAGGCGTTTGGGTACAGTGAGAGACGACCCCCCCAACTGCCTCCAGAGAAGGACAGTCGGGCAACCCCTCAGGGGCGATGAAAGGGTTGATCAAAGAATGAATTTCTATCACCTTGGTGTTGCGGACCCCCCCCCCTCTGTTGCAAGAGCAGCGCCTTCCATTATAACCTCCTCCTCTGCCTCTAGGAGAGGGTTGATCTTGTGCTTGAGGGAAACCTTTTTGGGATTTAAGGAACCACATCTTCCCTCCTGTTTGACCCTTGGGATAGGGTCTGGAAGGAAGGGAGAAATGGACTCAGATCGCAGATAAGGTTTTCCCTTCCTGCTCGCACCTGGTCAAAGTCTCTTACCTGAGGTCCAAAAAGAGTTGAACCATCAAAGGTGACGTTAGTAAAGGAAGATGTGAAGGATTCCGTAAAATTGCATAGACACATCCAGGAATGTCTCCTAAGAGAGATCCCTGCTGTGGCCGCCCTGCTCACTTCATCAGCTGCATAGGAAATCAGCCTCATGGAGGAGTTAGCAATAGAGGTAAGGATGGAGAGCTGCGAAGGACACCTCGTCAGCGGACCCTGAAGGGCATCTCCCAACTCCTTTAGGATATCCCTTTGAAGCCTAGTAAAATGGGACAGGTAATTCAGTGACGCAAGGTAAAGGCCGCTGAAGAAAAGGTTCGCTTTCCATACCTATCCATCGTCCTAGACTCTTTATTAGGAGGATGGATATTTGAGGATGTCTCAGATAACTCCTTTGTAGCTGCTGCTACCACCATAGTATCCACAGGTACTCCCTTAGATAGAAATGTTTGGTCTTCTGGAGCAGTGATAAATTTATTCAGCCTCCTTGGGACAGGCTCCACTGTGTCAGGAGAGGTCCAAGCTTTCTGAGATATGACCCCTAGCAGTTGGTCATATGGCGGTGTCACCCAGGAGGTGGAAGGTCGGGAACCAAAAGCCTCAAGGTACACCGATTCATCCTCAGTAGGGTTCCAATCACCCCTCTAAGGATTTCAAGGATGTCCACAAAAGAGACATCCTCAGAGGGGGATCTTGGGGACCCTTCTGACTCATACAAATCAGTGTCAGAAGTGACAGACTCGGGTGAGTCAATATGCTTCCTCTTACAAACTCTCTTCCGAGGGACCTCTCCAGTGGGGTAATCTGGGGAGGTCTCGGAAGAGGGGACACCTCCAATGGGGCTCCTTGGGGCTCTGGTTCCCTATGCTTAGGGGTAGGCACGGGAGAAGAAGCTACTACTGGCTGCTGGAACGATGTCGGGTCCAATGGCAGAGCTCTAGTAGTTGACAAAGCTCTCTCTATTGCCTCAAAAGCCTTACCACCCCGCTCCGAAGAAGACCTCTGCTCAGAGGAAACTGATGGTCGACTCTGAACCGAAGGAGCAGGATCCGAAGCGGACGTGGGAGCTGAACTCACCCCAGCCGAAGCACCGAGAGGGAGGGTCGGATCCGAAGAAAAAAATGGGGTGACTATCCCTCTTGGAGTCAACCAGAGCATCGGCTCCCAGACCCCTCGCCTCCAGACTGAGCCGATGAATCTAGAGAGTTATCGGTTCCGAGGAAGCAGGAAGAGTTCTCGGAACAGAGGTCTCCAGCACTAAATGACCCGAAACATTAGACTCCGAGAGCAAAGCAGTCGGAGGGGGAACAGGAGACTGAGGGTGGGATGGATCTGAAGCCTTTGGATCCAGAGGAGGTAACATTTTTGCCCACTCCGGGTCACAGAGCAGCCTCTTCACCACCCGCTCTACATCCTCATCAGATAGTGCCCTGGAGGAACAGGTGGAGATTGATGAGGATCTCCTCCTTTCCAAAATAGGAGATCTTAAAGTTGATGAAACTGGTTCCAAGATCGGTGAGTGTTACAACAGAGATAACTGTCTCGGAGCCGATGAAACAGACGGCACAGAGACTGAAGAAGCAGAATCAGAGCTAGAACTCTTCAGCTCCATCGCTTTTGATGTCGTTGTTGGTTCCGAAGCAGGAACCGATGGAGATTTCCTTTTATAACATTTAGTAACTGTCTGACCTTGTTCAGCTGTTCTTGGAAGGAACTAGTCATAAGGCCCCTATCGATAAGTTTTCTTTTCCTTTCATTGGGAGTGGGAGGTTGACATAATGGTTAAGGTGTTTACCTTACACACACAATATGCAGGGTTTGATTCTCACGTGGGGTGATTGGCTAGGCTTAAAACGGCTCACAAGGGCAGGCAGCCTAGTATTAATCTATGAAACTATTAAGAACCTTGGTGCTGAACGCATGACAGAAGGTACAAGGTTCTTGCACATGAGCCTCTCCAACACAGTACACATAACTGATGAGACTGTCAGTCAACGACATTTTTTGAGAACATTTATCACATTTTTTAAAGCCAGAAGGTCAGTGTTCTTTCTGTTCTCTGTCTTTATCCTTTGACATTTTGCTTTTGAAAAGAAAAAATAAATACAACTATATATATATATATATATATATATATATATATATATATATATATATATATATATATATATATATATATATATATATATATATATATATATATATATATATATTTTTTTTTATAGAAGGAGAAAAGACTAGCACACAGAGAGGAAAGGTCCTCTAATTTAAATGGGCAACTATGGCCCTCTAACTAAAACGGGCCGTACAATCATTAAAGAAAAGGGACATGGGTAGCAAACACTCACAACAATCACTCAGATAATAAGGGAAAAACTATTAATGAGAAAGGGAAGAGATATAGTCAAAAAATATTTCACTTAGCCAACGAGCCAGTAAGAAGACAACCTCGAAGCTTTCGCGGCAAACGAGATCTAGGGAATTGCTGTGGTGCACCATGGGATAGGGGATAGGGGATAGCCTTGAGCCAGTAAAAGCTCTCGAGCTTTAGTATCGGCTGAGTCGGAGCAGAGGTTCGGCTCTGAGCCCATCCAGCAAGAATTACGGTGAGACAGGACTACATAACAGGTTATACAAGCCATAAGGAGAACAACATGGAATAAAGACATGCAGTTCTAATACTAGAAGGATATGTAAGCATGCTTGAAAATTCTTTTTTCATTAACCTTGTTGCGAGATGCAGCAAATCTGGGTAACAGTGCAGGTGCTGAGAAAACCAGTCAGTAATCAAAAAGTGTGAGAGTTTGCAGTGTGTTACTGGCTTAGCAAACAAAACCTGAAGCAATACTAATCTAATGAAATCTAATCATAGCCTGGACTCATGAATGGGGCCTATTCCTTAGAAACCCAAAACATTTGGAGAAATTAAAAAGAGAAAAACCCCAATCTGGAGTACTCGCATCTGTCTCCTAAGTCAACCAGCCTCATCAGACCCATGCTCGACATCTAATTAGGATCCAACTGAGTACTTAAATATTTCCTCTTTTAAATCTTCACTGCACTGTAGTCATTTATTTACCCTCTCTTAGACCTCATTAATGACACTAGAATCAACTCTATCCATATGGCTCTCTGCACAGCCTTCATCTAATACTACTAAGATGAAAAAAAAATATGGTCATCCAATTACTCCGACTTTCCCCTTTGTTCCATTCCAGTGTCATGCTCCTATCCATGCTCTGTTTTGGATCTTCTTCACGGTTATGTATAGTACGACATACTCTGCTCGGCCCACCTGTTCCTTTACCTTCCAAGTAAAATGCAATCCCATTTGGCTGCTCCATGGCCAATTAACCCTCTTGATCATCTACCTGTTCTTAACCATATGCCTTTTTCCACAGCATATGCTTTCTCCTTTGTACTGTCATTTGTCTCTGCTGCCCTTTGACCTGCTCCATTATGCTTCTCCACCTAGCCCAGCACATTTGCCATCTGACCCATATCCACCTCTGTACTGTTTTTGCACGGTTTACTTCTAATGGCAACTCTCAGCATTCTGTCCTGATGCCAACAGTCTTGGTATGCACTTTCTTTTACTGCTTTCTTACTTGCCCCAACTACCCTGGTAATGACCTTAACCCTAACGTTCCATGTTTACCCACAACCAATGCCTCCGTCAAAACTGCTCCACTCTTACTTTCTCGCATACCTCCTTTTTTGACTTACTCTTGTGTTTTCTTAAGGCCCTAACGTTGCACCTTACTTTCCTCTTCTGGGTGCTGAGTAACCTTTCAGTAGAATCAACAGAGTCCAGTTCCTTCCATGGCTACTCATAATTTACTCTCTCGTCCAAACGGTCTGTCACACTTTTCATTTTCACTCTGACAGGTTCTGTAGTAGCAATTTCTCCCACCACACATGACTCTGACCTTATATCCTACCTTTCTTCCTGTTCAGTCAACCACAAGAACAAGCCACCCATTATTAATCGGTATTAATAGTTCCATATGCCAGATTTTTCTCTTTCAGAGTTACCTGCATGTAGATCTGTAGCTAGATATCTATAACATAGGCAACATCCAAAGGAAGCTAACAAAGTTCGCAGATGACTGCAAACTGGGAGCCATTATTGAATCCCCAAATTATGTGGATACTCTACAAAAGGGCCTTACAGAAACAGATGCTTGTTGCCAGAGCCATGGGCTCAAGCTCAATGCCAAGAAATGTATAGTTATCCCCTTTGGGAAAAAACATGTACCCGTGAATTATTACATAGGTGGCAGTACACTAAACACCTAAAGTGTGATAAGAGACTTAGGGATACAGGTGAACAGTGGTCTCACCTTCAATAACCACATCGCCACAACAGTCAGGAAATCCTTCTATGTGGCACACCTAATCACCAAGGGCTTTTCATCCAGAAAAAGGGAGGTCATTGTCCCACTGTACTCATCCCTCATTAGACTCATTATAGAATACAACGCCCCATTTGGTATGTACCTCTCAAGACATCTGCAACAACTGGAAAGGCCGCAAAAATAACTCCCTAAAAGAATCACAGGCCTAAAGCAGATGCCCTATGCTGACTGCCTTAAAAAACTCCAGCTATACTCAGTCGCATATCGTCTACTCAGAGGCGATCCCTGCTTAACATACAAGGCCATGTCAAACCCAGAGCTGTTGGACATGCTACACTTAAAGAAATCCCAATCCCTCAGAGCCACACGCTCCGGGGATCTAAATCTTGTCATCACAATAAACAAAACACGCTGGAGGGATAGGTTCCTGACCCAGAGACTTCCCAGACTCTGGAATAGACTGCCCATACATGTCAAGCAGTGCGCCTCTTCGGCCCTCTTCAAAAGGAACCTTGATGATTGGATCTGAGAAAGGAAATTCACCCCGGGGATCACGTCAGTCACCCTGCTAGACAGGAGTCCAGGGAAGTAAATAGTGTGGGAAGAAATAGCCAGGGAAGTGTTATGGCTAGGCCCTAGGGCAGATAGCCTAGTACCAACCCATGAACCTATGAAGTATTTGGATGCCTAAAGGCTATCCTTCTAGCAGCATCCCACACAAATTTGAGAAGGGCTCTATTAAGCGGCAGAGGGAGGGTAAAAAATAAAAACTCCAAACACTACTGCAATCTTACAAAGAACTCAGAAACACATGTAAAAACTCATAATCAAAGATAATCATTCTTTGCTTCTAAACACTCCAGCCCACATACTAACCCCAAGAAATTTTGGTCCACTGTGAATAAGACTCTCTACCCTAGTACCCCTCCTACCCCCAACCCCTTCCCTCTCAATACCACCACAGAAACTGCTACCCTATTAAACAATTATTTCACAGACACAATTCAAAGACTAACTCAATCCAGTCTCACTCCTTCTCTGCCCCCACCTCACAGTTTATCTTCCTCTAATACTTTCTCCTTACAACCTGTTCCCTTTTCCTTTATTAAATCCCAACTGAACAAACTCAAACCCTGCTCACCCTCTGATGACAACCTACCTCTCCCACTTCCTTAAAACTGCAGCCACCTCTATTGCCTACCCTGTTTCTATCCTTATTAATCACTCTATCACGAAGGCTCTCATCCCCAACATATGGAAATCCTTTTACACAATCCCACTCCATAAGAGAGGTAACTCCACTGACCCCTCAAACTATCGTCCCATAGCTATAATATCCCCACTTTCCAAGATACTCACTCCCAGCTACTCAAACACTTGCTTGAAAATAATCTCCTAATTCCCACCCAACACGGCTTTAGACCACACATCATCTATGAACTTCTCTCATTCACCCAAACAGTGGCAGAAGCCCGTGATAACAACCTACTCCTCTCCTGTTTGTCTTGATCTCTCCAAAGCCTTTGATATAGTCGCCCACTCTAAACTGTTAACTAAACTTTCGGACCGTCATCTCTCTCCTCTCTCTATATCCTGGGTCTCTAGTTATCTATCTGACAAACAGTTACCTCTCCTTTTCTGCCCACCAAAATTGGAGTTCCCCAAGGCGCCATCCTGGGTCCTCTCTTGTTCAGTATCTTTACTAACAACTTCCACTCTGCTACTAAACTCTCAACCCTTTTACAACATGCTAACATAACCATGGTAAACACCATCCCTGATCTCCTCTCATAACCAAGACACCTTCACTTCCATGGAGTCCTGGCTCACTGGCAATCAATTGCTATTAAACCACAAAAAAAAAAAAAAAAAACTTTTGCTATTCCTTCCTAAAAACCTTGCACAACATAAATCCTCTTTCTTCATTACCCCCCTCAACAACACCATCATCACACCCAAACCACACACCAAATTACTTGGTGTCATCATCAACAAACTAAAATTCGACATACAAATTAATCTATGCATTAAAAAAAAACCACCAAAAAAGTACAGTTTTGTACCTACCATAAATGTAGATGTTCGAGTGCTAATACAGCTGCAGTAATCACAGATGGGTTTTCAGCCGTCAGGCGGTCCCTCGGTCGGCCGAATTCCAAAGTCTTGGTCCGGCGTCGGTTGTCGTCGCTTACTCTTCTGACGTCAGGAAGGCCAGAGTATATAAGACACAGCCGACGCCATGTTCTTCAGTCTTTCTTGCCCCAGATGTCAGGTGCCCCCAAAAGGAAGGCAATACATAAATAAAGCTTTTGTACAAGTGAAAGAAATGCAATGAAATGCAAAATCAGTGTAAGCAAGCAAATAAAACATAGCAGGATAACCCAGTCAAGTGGTATGTGGGGAAGGAGGGAGGGAAACCTGTACTGCAGCTGTATTAGCACTCGAACATCTACATTTATGGTAGGTACAAAACTGTACTATGTTCATCATGCATACAGCTGCAGTAATCACAGATGGGTAGAGTCCCATAGCTATGCATAGGGTGGTAGGTACTATGAGGAACTGGGTTGAGCCAGAATGCCCTGCAAAACAGCAGTGGCAAAGCCTGCTCTTGTTCTGGAATACAAGGGCAGGTGGTAGTGTTTTGTGAAGGTATGCACAGAACTCCAAGTGGCTGCCTCCAACATATCTTTAGTAGGAACACCTCTGAGGAAGGCTGTAGAGGTGGCTGTGGCCCTGGTGGAGTGAGATCTGATACCAGTAGGGACAGATTTCGCATGATAGGAATAAAAAAATAGAATGCAGTGGCCAATCCACTTGGAAATGGTCTGTTTTGTAACTGGTTTCCTTGAGCCCCTACAGCATAGGACACAAAAGTTGTTCTGATTTCGTGAACGACTTTGTTCTGACCAAATAATAACGTAGCTGCCTATGGATGTCTAAAGAGTGTAGCAGCCTTTCCCCTTTGTTTTGAGGGTTAGGATAAAAGGTAGGTAGGTGTATGGCTTGATTTAAGGCTACCCTGGATACCACTTTTGGCATAAAAGATGGGTTGGTACGAAGGGAAACCCTGTCCTGATGGAAGATGAGGAAGGGCTGCACCACCATGAGGGCCTGTAATTCAGAAACCCTACGAGCTGAAGTGATGGCCAGAATGAAACTTGTTTTCCAGGACAAATACTGCAAATCTGTTGAGGCAGCAGGTTTAAAAGGAGGCAATGTTAATTTTTCTAGTATGTAATTAAGGTCCCAGGCTGGTATTGGTTGCTTCCTTGGAGGTCTTATATTCTTAGCCCCTCTGAGGAACTGCCGTAAGAGTGGATGAGAGAATAAAGGAGGATCCGTGTTGAATTCAGCAGAAATGGCTGAGGCATGTATTTTTATGGAAGAAAATGAAAGTCCACTGTTCAGCAGTTCAGCCAGATACTGTAAAACCTGAGGCAAGTTCAATTTTCTAGGGTCCTGGCCTCTTTTCTCATTCCAACAGCAAAACCGCTTCCATTTGGCGGAGTAAGCTTTTCTAGTAGATGGTCTTCTGGCTTCCAAAATGACATCCTGCACCTCCTTGGAGAGTAGGGTCTGTTGTGGTATTAAGGGATTTTCCATGCAGCGAGGTTGAGTGTTTTCAGCTGACTGTGAAGAGTTTTGTATCTGTTCTGAGTCAGCAGAAGAGGTATTAGAGGCAGGGACCAGGGAGGAGTATGTGTTAGGCTCCTCAGGAGTGGGTACCAGTGTTGCCTTGGCCAATCTGGAGCAATCAGTATCATCCTTGGTTTGTCTGTTCTTGCTTTCAAAAGCACCTTGGGCAGAAGAGGCAGAGGTGGGAATGCATAAACTGTCCATGCTGTCCAACTGAATGAAAGGGCGTCCACTTTCCAGGCCTTTGGATGGAAGATCCTTGAACAAAACTTTTTCAATTGATGGTTCCTGTGGGAGGCAAAAAGATCTATGTCTGGCCTCCCCCACGCTTGGATTATCTCTGTAAACACCTGAGGATGTAACTTCCATTCGTGTGGATCTGTCATACTTCTGCTTAGAGTGTCTGCCAGTGTGTTTTCCAGTCCTGGGAAGTACTGTGCTTGAAGCTCGATTTGTCTTTCCAGAGCCAAGTTCCAAAGAGTCATGGCTAGTCTGCACAAGGGGTATGAATGTGTTCCTCCTTGTTTGTTTATGTACCACATTACTGTGGTGTTGTCTGTTCTTATCAGTAATTGTCCTGGATGCAGGAAGTCTTTGAAGGCTGTAACTGCATTTATTACTGCTAGCATTTCTTTTTGATTGATGTGAAGGTGCTTTTCCTTTTGGGACCATCTGCCCTGAATGCACCTGTCCTTCATGTGCTCCCCAGGTAGTCTGAGGCGCCTGTGGTTATGACTTGTTTTGCTTGAGGCTTGCAGAATGGAAGGCCTGCGTTTACTTGACATGCTTGGGCCCACCATAGGAATTCCTTTGCAAACATGGAATTATCGGTATAATTGTTTCCAAGCTGTGACTGTGTTGAGACCATAGATTTTTTAGGTACCACTGAAGTTTCCTCATATGCAACTTTGCACATGGGATTAGAAGAATGCAAGATACCATGAATCCCAGAGCCTGCAGGATTTTCCTTGCAGTAAGCCTGGTACTTTTGCTAGTGTTTTGAAGTACTGAGATAGTTGCCCTTGTTTTCTGGCGAAGATATGCCATCTGGGTGTTTGTGTCCAAGCTGGCACCCAGGAATGTTATTTTCTGAGATGGTGTTAGCCTTGATTTCTCCTTGTTGATGGTATATCCCAGAGAAAGCAATAATCGTGTCACATATGCCAGATGTTCCAGTAGTATGTGTTTGCTGTCCGCTTGGATCAGGCAGTCGCCCAGATAAGGGTAAATTTGTATCCCTTGAAGTCTGCAGTAGGCAATTACTGATGCCAGGCACTTTGTGAATACTCTGGGCGCAGTAGATGCTTCAAAGGGCAATGCAGAGAATTGATAGTGGATTGAACCTGCAAGAAATCTGAGGTATCTTCTGCAGCTTTGTCTGATTGGGACATGCAGGTATGCCTCCTTGAGGTCCAATGTTACCAGCCAAAACTCCTTGCCCAGCATGGGAAGAAGTTGCTGTAATGTGAGCATCTTGAATTTTGGAATGAGTAGAAATGTGTTTAGGATGGATAAGTCCAGAATGGGTCTCCAGTCGGTTCCTTTTCTTGGTACCAGAAAAAGTCTTGAATAAAAACCTTGACCTTGTTGGTGCGTAGGTACCTTTTGTATAGCTCTCATGTTTAGGAGCTTTGAAATTTGCAGTTGTGCCTCTGCCCTTGATTTTGTGGCAGGTTTGGCATGCCTCTCATTTTGGAAGAGTGTGAAATTGAAATTTGTAGCCTCTGTTTATGATGTCCAGTATCCATTTGTCTGTTGTGACAATATGCCAATTGCTTGCAAATAATGCTAGTTTCCTCCCAAAGGTGCTGCCAGCTGCACTTGCTTGGCAAGGAAATGTGGAGTCATTGGGTTTGCTTCCTGTATTGTTGTGCACCGTCTTCACCACCTCTTGGTGCTGGAGATTGCCATTGTCTGCCTCTATATGATCCTTGTGGTTGCCCTCTGCCCCTTGTGCGTCTGTATCTACCTCTTTGGGGCTTGTCAATGGCTGGAAAGGACCAGTTTTTTGAAGGCCAATTCCTGCTAAAACGTGGTGGCTGGACCTGTAAGAAAGCTTTGACAGTTTGCATAGATTTGGCTTTTTCTTCCATTTTTCGTAGTATCTCCTCAGCATTAGTACCAAAAAGTACATCCTTTTGTAAAGGAGCATCAAGAAGTTTAGCTTTCACATGATCAGGCAAATCTTGTTCCCTAAGCCAGGCATGTCTGCAATGACTGATCCTGTAGCAGCCGCTCTACTGGAGGCCTCTAGGGCATCATAACCACATTGTAAGGTGTGTTTACCCACTTGCTCCGCACTATGCATCATATCCTGTAACTCTTTAAAATCTGGTTGGTCAGGTTGAGACATTTTGTTCCTTAATTGTGATAACAGGTACTGCTGATATTTAATCATATGAAACTGACAGTTTAAGGCCCTCATGGCTAGGGTGGCCGAGGTATATACCTCTTACCCTTTCTAGAGATCTAGATTCCCTTTCTGCAGGAAGTGGATTCTTGGCAGTGGAGGCCTTTAATCCCTTGGGGCCTTGTGAAATGGTTTCAGGGTCAGCATTATGGCCTTTGTAGAGAAATTGGTGAGAACTGGGTACCTGTAATACCTATCAGGCTTTACTGGTGCAGGAGGCAGAGAATCAGGGTTAAGACAAGCCTAATAGACATCATCCAGTACATCCAAAACAGGGGTATAGCCAGAGGTCTGTGCTGAGGTAACAAAGACATTCCCTAAGTCTTTTCTGAATCTGAAAAGTCTTGGCTTTCCCAATGGAAGTGTTCCCTCAAGGTGCAAGGTTTCCCAAAAGAAAAAATCCTCAGGGGGGATTTTTTCAAAGGAAAAAAGGGGAAAAAAGGGGGAAACCCGGGGTCTTTGGGGGGGGAAATCGGGAAAAACCTCCCAAAAAAGGGGGGAGGGGGGAAGGAGTGGGGGTTCCTTTTTTCCTTTTGGGGAAAAACCCAAGGGGAATGGTTTTTCCCTTTTTTATTAAAAACCAGAGCTGTTGGACATGCTACACTTAAAGAAATCCACAATCCTCAGGAGCCACATGCTCCAAGGGATCCCTAAAATCTTGTCATCTGGCCAATAAACAAACATGCTGGAGGGGATAGGTTCCTGACCCAGGAGATTTCCCAGACTCTGGAATAGACTGCCCATACATGTCAAGCCCAGAGCACCTCTTCGGCCCTCTTCAAGACTGAACCTTGATGATTGGATCTGAGAAAGGAAATTCACTTGCCGGAGGATCACGACAGTCACCCCTGCTAGACAGGGGTCCAGGGAAGTAAATAGTGTGGGGAAGAAATAGCAGGGAATTGTTATGGCTAGGCCCTAGGGACACCGAGATTAGCCTAGTACCAACCCATGAACCTATGAAGTATTTGGATGCCTAAAGGCTATCCTTCTAGCAGCATCCCACACAAATTTGAGAAGGGCTCTATTAAGCGGCAGAGGGAGGGTAAAAAATAAAAACTCCAAACACTACTGCAATCTTACAAAGAACTCAGAAACACATGTAAAAAACTCATAATCAAAGATAATCATTCTTTGCTTCTAAACACTCCAGCCCACATACTAACCCCAAGAAATTTTGGTCGCTTCTGTGAATAAGAAACTCACTACCCTAGTACCCTCCCACCCCTGACCTTTCCCTCCTCAATACCACCACGACAGAAACTGCTACCCTGTTAAACAATTATTTCATTATGGTGGCACAATTCAAAGACTAACTCAAGTCCAGTCTCACTCCCTCTTCTCTGCCCCCACCTCACAGTTTATCTTCTCCTCTAATACTTTCTCTCCTCCCAACCTGCTCCCTTTTCTTTTATTAAATCCCAACTGAACAAACTCAAACTCTGCTCACCCCTCTGATGACAACCTTACCTCTCTCCCATCTCCTTCTTAAAACTGCAGCCACCTCTATTGCCTCCACCCTGTTTCTATCCTTATTAATCACTCTATCAATGAAGGCTCTCATCCCCAACATATGGAAACCCTTTTACACAATCCCACTCCATAAGAGAGGTGTAACTCCACTGACCCCTCAAACTATCATCCCATAGCTATAATATCCCCACTTTCCAAGATACTCACTCCCAGCTACTCACAAACACTCCTGCTTGAAAATAATCTCCTAATTCCCACCCAACACGGCTTTAGACCACACACATCATCTATGAACTTCTCTCATTCCACACCCAAACAGTGGCAGAAGCTCCAAGTATAACAACCTACTCCTCTCCTGTTTGTCTTGATCTCTCTCCAAAGCCTTTGATATAGTCGCTTCACCTCTAAACTGTTAACTAAACTTTACGGACCGCCATCTCTCTCTCTCTCTATATCCTGGGTCTCTAGTTATCTATCTGACAAACAGTTACCTCTCCTTTTCTGCCCACCAACAATGGAGTTCCCCAAGGCGCCATCCTGGGTCCTCTCGTTCAGTATCTTTACTAACAACTTCCACTCTGCTACTAAACTCTCAACCCTTTTACAACATGCTAACACATAACCATGGTAAACACCATCCCTGATTCTCCTCTCTCTCATAACCAAGACACCTTCACTTCCATGGAGTCCTGGCTCACTGGCAATCAATTGCTATTAAACCACAAAAAAAAAAAAAAAAAAAAACTTTTGCTATTCCTTCCTAAAAACCTTGCACAACATAAATCCTCTTTCTTCATTACCCCCCCTCAACAACACCATCATCACACCCAAACCACACACCACATTCCTTGGTGTCACCATCGACAAACTAAAATTCGACATACAAATCAATCTATGCATTAAAAAAAAACACCAAAAACTTGGCCTGCTATACCGAAATCATAAATTTATTTCTTTCCCTATCTTTCCTCTTACCCAGTCTTTTGTATGCAGCCACAGTCCTCACTAACCTTCAAGTCTTCTCTTCTCAGCAAACTAGAATAAGCCTCCAATAAAACAGCTAAATTTATTGCTAACCTCTCCTATAAATCCTATCACTGCCTTTACCCTTAAATCCTTGCAATGGCCTGAATTCCCAAAATAACTTCTTCCCCAACTGACTATAATACATTCAGTTCTTTATAACTCTACATCCTGCCCCTCTAACTCTAATACTGTATCACAATATAAACCCAGACGTCAACTTCGCTCATCAGACCAACATCTGCTTGACATATACAAACCATCTAAAAACATTAGCAAGTCATTATATAAATACTCAGTTACTCACTCCTGGAACTACCTCCCTTACAATATAAGTATCCCCCATAAGTCCCAATTCAAACTAGCACTCAAGCACTACCTTCAGAAAAACCTGGTCCTGTCCCGGTTGAGCTCCTACCCGATTCCTTATACCTCTTCTTTATACCCACCATCCTCTCTCTTTCTTCTCTTTCTTGAAAAACTTTTTCCTACTCCCTCTATTGTGCAAATTTTTCCTTTTTTATTCCTAGCTTCCGCACTATTACATAGATACTGTACATAAATTCATTTATACAAAAACCTGTACAACGTAATGTAATTGTGTTAAAATCTTGTGTTGTATAAATTCTTTTTTGACATCTAACTTCTTTTTGGAATGACTAATTGTAATTGGAGCTTTTCTCCTCTGGTCTCCACTGAAAATGGACCACTGGCTCAGCTGGACCAACCCAGTTAACAAATGACAATAGATAAATAAAATAAAGTCTGAGTAAACGCCTTGTCCATATATTTTACACACACACACTTATACATTTTTTACATACATAAGGTATATGCATATGCGCACACGCACATATATATATATAACACTAGAGAGGAACACTTTGACTGCTTCTTTATTCATTGTCATTTGTTTACAGGGTCCTACAGAGTACCCATTTTCAGCAGAGGCAAGGGAAAAAAAATCCAAGTTAGATCATAAAAAACACTCCAAAATTATTATACATTATAAAGTTAAAGCAAAAGATATGTTACATTACAAACCCATATAGACATATTACATTAAATGTTAATACAGTAACAAAATCAATCATAGCCTCACATCAGGCTTTGTGCCCACTCCCCCTGAATGGCGTATAGCAACAGTTATCCCACTCCACAAATGGGGAGCAGCCACTGATCCTGGGAACTATCGCCCTATTAGCCTGACAAGCCTGGTCTGCAAGGCCATGGAACGTATCATCATGGAACTCAAAGACATTGGTAACTTCCAAACTCTGGATCCCACCCAGTTCGGGTTTGTGAAACGCAGATCATGCCTCCTGAACCTGATCGACTTCTCTGAGGCAGTCACCAAAGCTGTAGATGAGGGTAAGGTGTTTCACACAGCCTAGCTTGACCTCGCCAAGGCTTTTGACACCATCCCCCATTCCGGAATTATAGCTAAACCCACTAAACTAGGTATAAATCCCTACATCACAAGATGGGTTGCCAAATGGCTCACTGACAGAACCCACACTGTAAAAGTTGCACACTCCAAATCTGACCTCAAACCAGTGACAAGTGGAGTACCACAGGGTTCAGTCCTGGGACCTCTCCTGCTTGGTATCTACTTCTCTGAAGTACAGGCTAACACAGAAGGCCTCTGGCTAACGAAGTTCGCAGACGACTGCAAACTAGGAACCATAGTAGAGTACCCAAATGATGTGGAAATCCTACAGAAGGGCCTCGCTGAGACATATGCCTGGTGTCAGAGCCATGGCCTCAAGTTCAATGCCAAAAAGTGCGCTGTCATCCCCTTTGGTAAAAACTCTGTACCCATGAACTACTACATAGACAGCAGTCTACTTATCGAATGTGTGATAAGAGACCTTGGGGCCCAGGTGGACAGTAATCTGTCCTTTGATAGTTACATCGCCACAATAGTCAGGATGTCCTTCTACGTGGCACACCTCATCAAAAAGGGTTCTCATCCAGGAAAAAAGAGGTCATTGTTCCCCTCTACTTGACACTCAGACCCATTATAGAGTACAACGCCCCTTTTGGAATGTACCTCACAAGACATCTGCAGCAGCTGGAAAGGCCACAGAAGTACTTCACAAAGAGGATTACTGGCCTCAAACAGATGCCCTATACTGACCATCTCAAAAAACTCCAGCTTTACTCCGTAGCATATCGCCTACTCTGCGGTGATCTCTGCCTAACATATAAAGCTATGTTAGACCCAGAGCTGTTGGACATGCTACACCTAAAGAAATCCCAATCCCTCCGAGCTACACGGTCTAGGGGACCTAAACCTTGTCGACAGCAAACACAGTCCCTGCACATAAGGCAACTGCCAGGTCTCAAAATGCAATAAGAAAAAAACGATGACCAACAGACAGTGGTGTACTAATAAAAAATATATCCCTTTATTATGCCATAAAGCACATAAAAAGGCAATAAATCACTGATGAAGGCTTGATATTAGAGCTGAAACCGGTTTGGATTGTGGACCGTTGACTTATTGCCTTTTTGTGTGCTTTATGCATAATAAAGGGATATATTTTTTGTTAGTACACCACTGTCTGCTGGTCATCATTCTTTTTCACCTAAACCTTGGCACCACAATAAACAGGACATGCTGGAGGGATAGATTCCTGTCAAAGAGACTTCCCATACTCTGGAACGGGCTACCCATCTATGGCAAGCAAAGTTCTTCATTTGCACTCTTCAAGAAACATCTTGATAAGTGGATGGGAAATAAGAAATACACCCCGGGGATCACTTCTGTGTGTCTGCTCGCAGTGGCACAGGAAAATAACTTTCTTGGGTGGCGTAAGCCAGGGAACCTTGTTAGCTAGGCGTACATAGGCCCTTGGGCAGATAGCCTAGTACCTACCTATAAAACATTACAACAGTCACAAATACTACACAGCAGCAGCAAAAACATTTTCTATACGAATCGTGAGTCTAAAATAAAGGAGATGCATAGGGGATATTAAGTACTTCTGCCCATACATAAAAACTCAAAATGCAGTAGAGTAAAAGTTAATATCAAAAATGTTTTAAAACTTCAGAGGTATTATTACACAGACACAGGAATGATCAGAAAGTAGTTCAGCTTCAAGAAGACAGATTATATGGCAAAACTGTATTTTTTTATCTGACATTTTTTATAACAACTAAGTAGAGTTGGAAAGAAGGGGTCGTGTGCGGTAGGGAAAAGGTAATTTTATGGTAGGAAAGGTTCAACCTGGGTTGGGTAGAGGCAAGAAGAGTCTAGAGTTAAAAAGGAAGTCTTTTACAGCAGGTTTACAAGCATGAAAGAGTTTGTTCAGATAGCTAAACTTTGAGTTCCAAGGTTTGACTATGGAACAGGAGTAGAGGCTTTGCCCTGTACTTTTATTAAGTCTGTGATTAGAGAGAAGTTGTTTTCTTTTCTGACCAGAGAGATCTGTTTGGTGATAGCTACAGAGAAGGGATTTCTGGGCAGGACAAACTGACGGCTTATGTACAATTTTATGTATCGTTAGTACTTGTACATAGGTTAGGTGATCTGGAAATTCAATCAGACACTTTAAAAGACTTAAGTGATAAGCAGTGGTGTGTGAAGCGGAAGGCATTTGTTGAGGATTATGCAATTCTGAACAGCAGCACAACCACCACCAAACTCCTCCAGTGATCTAAGACAGATGCAAGACAGTAAAAGGAAGCCAAAAAACATTCAGAGTAAGAAACTGTTTGCTGAACGTAAAAATACACAAACGCACCAGAACCAGGTCCACTAATATAAAATCTTTTCATTGGATCTAAGCGCTTTTGCCCTTGTCTAAGGATTTCATCAGAGATATTAAAACACAAACTGCAAATCCTTATATACAAACCTATATCCAATAGAAATGCACCATTCATCAAGAAAATAATTCAGACTTTTAAAGTGACATATCACTAACAACTAAAAATAAAAGCCTATATTTAACACAAAAATACATTTGTATCAAAGTGTAACAACTGACAATCAGATGTTAGAACAGTGGTTAAGATATTCACCTCATAGATACAAGTTGCAATGTTTGATTCCCACATGAGGTACTAACATACCAAAAGCCAAAAATATCAAACATTTTTAAATATTGATGATTAGTCAAACACAGTGGACCTATACTTCAGAACACTGTTAAGAGAAAGCATTTCATTCAATCCCGGCTTAGTAGTAGAATTTAGTCTTACTTGCCATTTTAATTCTTTTTGTTCTAATAGCAATTCACCATTGCCTCCCTGTTCTGACACAAACTCTATCAATTACAAAACATAAAAAAATTATTGAAACCAGGGCCATATTCATGCAAGTGTTTAAAAGAGAGTCGATCAATTTGGATTTTTTGATCTTATAAACATGTTCATATATATATATATATATATATATATATATATATATATATATATATATATATATATATATGTATACACACACACACACACACACACACACATACTATTTTAATGTCCTAATCATTCTGCCTATATAATACTTAGTCTACATTGCAGCATGTCCAACATGTCCTATCATCTTAGTGTTGCAACTACAAACCCCTGGACATGTTACAGTTTTGTCACAACTTTGGCCATCACATATACTCATCACTGATGAATCTACAGTATTTACAACTGCCACACTTAGTCATCTTTGAACATCTATGATGTTCGTCCTGACTACTGCTTTTTTTCAAAAATATTTTTCCAATTGTTACCTTTTTTGTAGGTAATCTTTGGGTATGCACCTAGTGTTTGTTTGTAGTCCGCTATAAGAACCATGTCCCAAGTATCAGAGAGTATAGCTTTTTTTGTGCTTGATAGTTATAAACTATAACCACTGCTCCATGTTTATTATGGATGCTGCCCTCTTTTACAGTTTTGGTGTCAACAAAATTCTCAAGGGATGTTTTTGTTCTCAAAATAGGGGCAAGATTGTCAACCCTTCCTATGAGGATCTCATTCACTACTGAATTAAATTGGTGGGATAACACCTCTCCAGGAATATATTACCTAATGTAAATAACTCAGACTGAAATGTAGCACCTTCTGGAACTAGTCTAGAAAGACAGATCATTTGTCCTTTAATAATGTTTTTTTTTCTGATAAAAAGGATGACTAATATCATAATGTAATGTATAGTTGGAATAAGTCTCCTTCTTGTAAATATTAGACATGCATCTCTTGTTAGTATAATCTTTTGAAATAGTAAGGTCTAAGTAATTAAGAGTCCTTACTAATGTTGAAGGTAAACTTCAAAAAATAGGTACAGTTACTTAATTCTGCCAAAAATAAATCAAAGGTGGAAGGTTCACCAGTCCTCAACATGTCAAGAAAACATTAATAGCGAAACACACTCAAAATGTGGAGAAGTGAGTGACAATTGTGTTCCCAGTCAGCCAAGACTAAATGTAAATAGGCGCACATCTAGCACCCACTGCTACCCCTGTCAGCTGGTGGTAGTATTCACCATCAAAGTACACAGTTATTTTTTAGGACCATCTCCAAAAAATCATATTTTTTCTATGGGGGTTTTGGATTTGTCCTTTACCAGTGTCATTCAAAATGACACGAAAATAAATTAACATCTATAGTAATGTACACCAAATTTTTGTCAAAAGGCGTACATACATACATACAAATGTTTCAAGCATGGACATTAATGCCCTTCTAGCTTGCCAGTATACCAAAACACTTGTTTCCATAATAAATGTCCAGGCTGTTCTTAAAATTATCTAAACTACTACTTGCTTTAATGTAATTTGGTAGTCTGTTCCAAGCATCATCTACTCTGTCAGAGAACCAATTAGTACACTTCTCATTCATAGAGAATATTCTGCATAGGTTATCTGATGATTCTCTAGTACTTTTTGATAACCCCAAACATTTCCAGAGGTAGCTGTCCCTAAATGCCCGATATACCTGGATAAGATCTCCTCTTAAGTATCTGTAAGAGAGACTGTACAAGTTCAGATATTTTACTCTTTCATAATAACTTAGATTTTCACATCCATGGATGCCCTTGGTATATTTCCACTGTACTCTTTCCAGTTTATTCATGCTAATTTTCCTATAGGGTTTCCATATTGTTATTCCTTACTCAAGTTCGGGGCTAATGTAACTAACAAACAATGACTTCACTATGTTTGATTTCCTAGACTTTATAAATCTTTTTATACAACGTATAATTCTAGAACTATCATTAGTCAATTGATTGATATTAGAAAAACTCAGCTGAATCTACCCATATACACAGGTCCTTAAATGAGTCTACAGTTTCAATCTCTGTGTGCTGTATTAAATATTCACCTTTCAGTTTATGTCTCCCAAATCTTGTATACTTAGTTTTTGATGTATTTACCAACATAATATTCTCCTGTGCCCAAATGATCAATTTAATCAAATTATTTTGTAGACATGCCTTATCTGTAACACTTTGTGATCAGCCATGCAGCTATCCATCTTATCAACAGTACATCAATACCTAGTTGTACTAATTTATTGATCAGTGTTGTGTATGACCCTGTCAAATGCTGAAGTTCAATCTATATAAATCACATCACAATTTTTCATTCATAGGTTGGTACTAGGCTATCAGCCCTAGGGCCTATACAAGCCTAGCTATAACAATTCCCTGGCTATTTCTTCCCACACAGGGGTCCAGGGAAGTAAATAGTGTGGAAAGAAATAGCCAGGGAATTGTTATGGCTAGGCTTTTATATTGTTATAGGACATCACATTACAGATGGTAATAGATCTATTTTCAACATATGCATGCTGATATATGGTTTCAAGTCCCAACCTATCCATTTCTGACAACTTATCCAGTATTACCTTCTCCATTATTTTTCCACAACATGAAAGTAGACTTAAGGGTCTATATGATTCTGGGTTTGTCCTACTCCCCTTTCCCTTAAAGACAAGTTTAATAAGTGCAAGTCTCCAATCTTGAGGAATCTCCCCATATTTATATGACCTAGTGAATAACAGACGTAATGGTAGTGTAAGTTCTTGCTGAAGTGTTCTCAGGTCATTGTTACTTATTCAGTCTCCTCCCTGCGCTTTGTTTGGATCCAGTTTGCACAGTTCTTTTTCAATATAATCTAATTTGATTCCAGTATCTGGGTTTACACCTGGATGTCACTAGGACAACTTATCACCCCTTTTGTGGAGCCAAACTGTTTTGCATAAGATTTTGTAAATACATCTATAACCTGTTGTGTCGGAGAATAAATTTTAGAATCTACACACAGTTTATCAATTTGTGTATCTTTACTCCTTCTACATGTTATGTATCTATAAAAAGGTTTCTCATTATGCTCAACATCTTTATATAAATTTTCTTCAAATTTTTCTTGATCTTGTCGAACACTATGCTTAATCTGTTTGTCCAGCTTGTTTATTTCAGTTTTCAAAGTTGTAGTTCGACCTGTCTTCCATTTCTTATATTTTTGTCTCTCACCTTAATCAGGTATCCTGATGTTGCATGCCTAGATCCGAATGTTAACCATTTTTTTTACTTTTTGCACTCAAATTCTCTTTCAAAACTTTCCACATTCCATCTGCAGTTTTTCCACTGAACACCTCACTCCAGTTAGTTTTATATACTAACTGTTTTGCTTCCCTATAATCTGTAATTAACCTTCTGTGCATTGGCTTAGATTTCAGTTTGGCAGAATTATCTAGCAACAAATTAACCTTAATAACCCCATGATCACTGCACATCAGTGGTGGTAAAACTTGACTTGAAGTTGCACTAATTTCTTTGGGAACACAAATATCTAGTATATTTCGTCCCCTGGTAGGTTTTTTACAATCTGAAGCATTTGTTATTCCTGAATACACTCTGTGAAATATTTCTTTACTAATAGGTTCATAGGTTCGTACTAGGCTATCTGCCCTAGGGCATTTATAAGCCTAGCCAGAGTGTGTGTGGCTTACACCACCCCTTAGGATGAGAATACTATGCCCTTTTAGGGTTTAGTTTACTATGCCTCTGTCTAGTAGTGTCACAGAGATGACCCCCGGGGTAAACCTACGATCTCCCATCCACTCGTCGAGATTTCTCTTGAATAGAGTCAGTGAGGGGCTCTGCCTAACATGGACTGGGATTCTGTTCCAGAGTGTAGGGAGCCTCTGGGTTATGAATCTGTCCCTCCAGCATGTCCTATTTATTTCTGTGTTGAGGTTTAAGTCACTTGTTCTCGTGGCTCTGATGGATTTGGATTTTCTGAGGTGGAGCATGTCCATTAATTCAGGATTGGACATGGCCTTGTCGTCAGGCACAGATCACCTCTGAGTAGGCGATATGCGACTGAATAGAGCTGGAGTTTTTTCAGTCGGGCAGCATATGACATATGTTTAAGACCCTTTATCCTCTTGGTGAGGAACTTTTGGGGTCTTTCCAACTGCTGCAGGTGTCGGGTGAGATACATCCCAAACGGGGCATTGTACTCCATCATTGGCCTGATAAGAGAAGAGTACAGGGCACAATGACCTCTCTTGATCTAGATGTGAAACCCTTCATGATAAGGTGGGCAATATAGAAGGTCTTCCTAACCACTTTGGCAATGTGAGTGTCAAATGAGAGGTTACTGTCAACCTGGGTCCCTAGGTCCCTGATTACCTCTTCCGTTAATGGATTACACCTATGTGGTAATTTGTGGTACCTTGTTTTTCCCAAAGGGTATGACTATACATTTTCTGCGTTCAGCTTAAGGCCATGGCTCTGGCACCAATTATCCGTTTCTATGAGGCCTCTCTGAAGGATGTTTGTGTCCGCTGGAGTATCAATTATGGCGCCCAGTTTGCAGTCATCTGCGAACTTTGTCAGCCACAATCCTCCTATGTTTGCCTGTACCTCGGAAAAATAAATGCCGAACAAGAGGGGTCCCAGGACTGAGCCCTGTGGGACACCGTTTGTGACTGGCTTTGAGTCTGACATAGCTCCAGCAACTCTGACCCTGTGGGTTCTGTCCTTAAGCCAGTTTGCAACCCATCTTGTGAAATATGGGTTTACATTTAAGCTGGTGAGTTTGTCTATGATGCCCGAGTGGGGTATTGTGTCAAAGGCTTTTGCAAGGTCAAGGTAGGCGGTGTGAACTGCCTTACCCTCATCAATGGCCTTAGTGACTGTTTCAAAAAAGTCGACCAAGTTCAAAAGGCAGGATCTGCCCTTGACAAAGCCAAATTGGGTAGGATCCAATGTCTGTAGGTCCCCAATGTCTTTGTTTATGAGTTCCATAATGATCCTCTCCATAGCTTTGCAGACCAGGCTCGTCAAGCTTATGGGGTGGTAATTTCCAGGGTCAGGAGCACCGCCTTTGTGAAGTGGGACCACTGTTGCGTCGCCACTCTTTGGAGTGCGTATCCTGTAGTAAGGCTAAGATTAAACAGCAGCCTTATGTGTGGGTTTAGTTCCTCTTGGAGTTCATGTAGCACACAGCCGGGACACCATCGGTCCCATTGATGCTGTGTTTTAGCTTTAGAGGGTGGCTCTCACCTGGGCATCTGAGATGTTAGGGAGGCTACACTCTGCTGGGATAGTTATTTCTCCTTTTGGGGGAGGGAGGAGAATTTGCACTGAACCCGTCTGCCAGAATGTTGGCAATGTCAGTGGGTTCAGTGTATTTTGTGTCATTTTGGACTAACTCTGAGCATATCTGGGAGTTTCCACCCAGGTTTCTAACATAGCTAAAGAAGGCCTTGTGTTTGTCTTTTGTGTCTTTTGCGATTTTTCTCTCAAAGTTGGCCTTGGATGATTTTATGAGTGATCGTAGTTTTTTGCTAGTACTGATCAGAGATGCCTTCCCTTTTAGGGATTTTGCTCCGTCATGTAGTAGCTTCCTCCTCCTGTTGTAAAGTTTGTTTATGGCTGGGGTCCACCAGACCGGGCGCCTGCCTTTGGGGGAATGGGTGTTGGTTTTATTTGGGATTGCATGATCCATGCATTCCTGAAGGTGCCCATAGAAGGCATTTGCAAAGGATTCAGCAGTGTGGGTTGTGGTTTCCACTGGCCCAGGGGCCTTGAAGGATACCACTTCAGTCTTAAGAAGTGTGAAGTTTGCTTTTGAGAAGTTCTTCACTGTGGTCTTTTGTGCAGGGGGGGGGATGTGGATTTCCAGTGAGATTAATTTATGGTCTGATCTTACCAAAGAGGGATGTACTTCCGGTGTGGAGCATTTTGTCCCCATGTTTGTGATGATCAGGTCTAGTATATTGTCTCCTCTTGTGGGAATGGTGACTAGTTGTTCCATTGCATTTGAGTTTATGAATTCTAGGAACCTTTGGGCTAGGGTGTTGGAGCTTGAGTAATGTTCCCAGTCTATATTTGGGTACATTACATTATGTTGTTGAATCAATATTATTCCAGTCAGTTTCTGGTAAATTTAAGTCCCCGGCTAATATTATTCTTCCCTCCTGTGTTTCTTGTAAGAAAAGTATGAATTCCTCTAGGTTGTCTGAACTTGACTTTGGTGGTCTTTATACTCCAACAATTGTTACATGTTCCAGGGTTGTCTTTATTGTCACAGTTACACAGTCTATAGTATTGGTGTTGTCACTGAACATGTAATAATAACAGGTCTCATAGCCATCTTTAATCCATACCATAACACCTCCACCTGATTTTTTGTTAGAATGTCTGTTAAAGTAAAAACATTTGAACCCTGTCAGAATTGGTTTCCAGTCATTGTTCTTTAACCATGTTTAACATACAATAACATCAATCTTGTGGGAACGTATCAAATTTTCTAATAAAAAGCTTTATTATTAATGCTCCTAGCATTAAACAACCATCAGAGATGCATTAAATGTTGCTATCTGTGAACAGTTACATTTTTGACCTGGCAAAAATCCTGGCTGTGTTGCACTAAGCAGCTGTAACAGATGCCTAGAGTCTCAAATGATGTGCGTTTCTTTGTCTACTAAAGCTTTACTGTAAAAATCCACAAACATAGCTAATGGTTCTATTTTGGATTTGCTTGCAGAAACAAATCGGTCTAAGTGGGTGGTGTTAATGTTTTTGTGGATCTTCAGTATTCTGAATATAGCAGGAATCAGGTTATTCCACTTTAACAAACTCAAAAACTTCTTTAGTCATGAACTTCTTGGACAAAAAATCCATAAGCCATGTTTACTTCATCTCTTGACACTTGAACGCAAGTCATAGTGTCACTGAGTAAATCCAGCATTTTACTTGCATACGTAAAGTAGTCCATGAACACAGCCATAGCCGGCATTAGGCATAAGCCAACTAGGCGGCCGCCTAGGGCACCGCTGTAGCAGGGGCACTATTCCAGTATTTATTTAGTATAGGTAGACCAGGATGGGGGTACCTGGGTGGTGGGGAGGTGCGTGGAGCCCTTTTGCCTAGGGCACCAGCTGACCTAAGGCCACTGCTGACCACAGCACCTCCACCACTGTTGGGTTTCATGACTTTTAGATCCCCGTTGCCTTTAATCTGGTATAATAGTTCTCTTAGCATTTGTTAAATTGTCAACAGGCCTTTTAGCTTGTTTCAATAATAATCTAAAGTTCCTTTTACATAATTTTTCGAAAACAGTAACCAAAGGACAACTGGGTGGCATGAAAGCAATTTTCCTTTTTAAAGAAACCTTTTAAAGGGATGGCTTGGGATTACCAAAAAACATTGAAGGTTCAACTGCTTAATGTACAAACTGAACTGAATAAGCAGTTGAACAATGTCCTGTTTAAAAGGAATAAATTTAAAACCCTTTTTAAATAAAGACACATGCTCGATTTGAAGTGACAAATGACTTTAAAATACTTTAAAACCACAATTTACTACAATTTTGCAAACAGTATCATGTATGGCAACAGAAAAATCAGAAACCATTCCATTCAGCTCCTTTTCGTGTTCCTCTCTTTCCTTGTTCTTTTCAATGGATTGGGAGTGTTCTGCTGCTGCATCACTAGGGATGGACTCTTGTCCATGTCTCAAGGATAGTCTCTGGTCATTGAATTACAAAAATATCATCCTGTATTATCAAAAATTCTTGCCACATGTGTAGTGAAGGGACTAGAAATTGATTCATGTCTACTGTACTACCCTTATCATTATAGGACTTTGTTAGCAGTGTATTCCTTGGGTTGGGGTATGCTGTCTTCTCATCATACTCCTTGCCCCTGAGAAGCTTTTTTCTGCTTTCTAATCTTATTTTTTCTTTACCACATTGTTCACCCTACTAAACACTAAAATATTCTCATTTATATGTCTTGAAAGCTGCATCCATTTCAATACTACTGTTAAGCTGCAAGATTTCGGATTCCAATAATTGCATTTTGTTTTCATTATCAGAAATCAGCAGTTTCATTAATTCAATGCCCATACAGTTTGATAATTCAATAACCTCATAACGGAAATTTAACTTTAAGGCCAACAGGGTATTTCCAACAACGGAGCACTCTAGGGACTCTTTTGCACTCAATATACACTCAGTTAAATAAATAATGTCAATCTCTTAAGTTCCTGTATTAAATCAAATTCTGCTCAAATAATTTAATTTGAGAAAGAACAATACCTTTAGCACAGGGATCATAAATCATAAAATCAGGATTTGTAAGCAATTTTTTCAAGTCAAAAGTATTACTTTTTTTTTTTCATTCGGTATTGCATGAATGGAAAGGTTCTGTTAGAACAGCCTGGTTTGTCCATTCATTTCAGAATCCAAAAATACATTTTTTATCACCACCACAGGCTCCAGGAACATATTTTGAGAGCTGCTGGATCAAGATATTTAGATCCCTGGGCAAAGGATCCACAATAAAGCAAAATTAGTAATAAACTACGTAACAAACAAATCCACTGAACTGAAGAACTTCTGCCAAAAAGCTGTGCCTCGTGGAATGCAGAGCCAGTAGCTGCAACCTTAATTCCTGAAAGACTGGTAGTCATAAAGATGTTGCAGGGGAAAAATGGATTTCAGCAGCACAACCACCATCAAACTCCTCCAGCGAACCAAGACAGCTGTAAGATGGTAAAAGGGTGCCAAAAAACATTGATGGTAAGAAACTGTTTGCTGAATGTAAAAATACACAAAGGGACCAGAACCAGGTCCACTAATATAAAATCTTCTAATTGATCCAAACACTTTAGCGCTTGTGTAAAGACTTCAGACATATTAAAACATTTCGACTGCAAATCCTTACATACAAAACTATCGCCAATAAAAATGCACCGTTCATCCTTTTGGCTTCCTTTTACCATCTTACAACTGTCTTGGTTCGCTGGAGTTTGGTGGTGGTTGTGTTGCTACAACATCTTTGTGGTTACCAGACTTTGCAATATTCTTACAGCATATTTCAATTTGTGTCTTTAGCGAAGTTTGTATGATGGTGAGAACTCGAGTTCCATAAAGTAGAGATAGCAGAAGTAGAGTGTCAGGAAGGACAGCTCTAGTAGTTTTATTTAGGAAGTGTTAATTGTCTATAAAAATTCACAGTTTTTGAATATTACTGTAAATGTAAAGACTGTGAGTTTGTCATTTATAATCACACTTAGTAATTTTTGTATGGGAGAAAAAAAGAAGTTATGTACTTACCATAGGTGTGTGCTGGGAAAGGTTCTAATATTGTCTTGTTCAGCCCAAATAAAAAGAAGATATGTACTCACCATAACGCTCCATGTTTGTAGTCCATCTCGCCCTTCATCCTTACATATGGGTTCAGAGCCGATCCTCAGCTCCGACTCGGCCGATTATAAAGCTCAAAGTCTCTCAGTTGGCTTGTGGCAAGGTAGGTATCCCATAGTGCACTAGTAAGAATCCCCAGATCTTGTTTGCTGCTGTCTGTAAAAGTGCTAGAAGTTATTTCCACAAGGAAAAACAAAGATGAAAGGTCTCCAACCTTATGGAAGATAGACACTATCTTGTCTTCAGATCCCCTAAAGATGCATGGATGGGGCTAGGTGGGTGGGTTCGTAAGAATGAAGGGCGAGATGGACTACAGACATGGAACGTTATGGTGAGTACATAACTCCTTTATGTTCTGTAGTTCTATCTCACCTTCATTCTTACATATGGGACAGCGTCCCTAGCACCTTTTTCTCGGGTGACTCATGGGAATATACTCCTAAGAACCATGGAACCAAAGGATGCTTTGCCCCTGAAGGCCAAATCTAATTTGTAATGAGTAATGAAAGTATGAGGGGTAGCCCAAGTTGCTGCTGCACATATATTGTCCATTGGAATTCTGGCTTGAAAAGCAGCAAATGTGGATATAGATCTGGTAGAATGAGCTTTACTTTTAAATGGGAGTTCTTTGCCATTAGAAGAGTAAAAAGTTATACAATTTGAAATCCAGTTTGATAACGTTATCTTGGAGACTGGCATACCTTTTCCAGTCCCAGAAAAAGATGCAAACAATTGGTCTGATCTCCTAAACTCTTTGGTTCTATGTAGACAGAACCTTAACTGTCTGTGTACATCAAGTTGATGGAACTTTTTTTCCTAATCATTCAAACAAAGCGGAATATGACTGGCAGTTCAATAGTTTGATTCATATTAGGTTGCAAACAAACCTTGGGGATGAAGGATGGATTTGTACGAAGGAAAACTCTGTCTCTGAAAAATCAAGTAAGGAGGTCTGACAGAGTGCTTGCAGCTCTGACACTCTTCTGGCGCATGTAATGGCTACTAGAAAAATAGTACTCCATGAAAGGAACTTTAAATCACAAGTATGTGAAGGTTCAAAAGGCGGTGAGGTAAGTTTTGAAAGAACAAAATTTAGATCCCAGGGAGATATAGGTTCTTGAAAAGGAGGTCTTAGCAAGGTAGTGCCTTTTAAAAAAGATTTACACAATCTATGAGCCATAAGATTAGGTTCACATTGTCCCAAATGAAAACTGGAGATAGCTGCTAATTGAACTTTGATTGTAGCAGCAGCTGATCCCTGATGAAAAAGTCTGGTTAGAAATTCTAACACTAAGGGAATGGGGGCTGTGTATGGATCTATGTTTTTAGCTCGTGCCAGAGAAATTCTTTCCCATTTGCTAGCGTACAATTTTCTAGTAGAAGGTTTGTGAGAAGATGTTAGGATATGTGTAACTGCAGGGGAGAAATCATGAAACCTGACTAGGGATGGAAGTGGAGCAGCCACGCTGTCAAGTTGAGGGTGTGGAGAGAGGGATGGAACGTGCCTGACATATGCGTCAGAAGGTCTGGTACTGGGTCCAGAGTGCATGGATTGTCCAGAAGGTGAGACCCGAGAAAGGGGAACCAAATCTGATGAGGCCAGTAAGGAGTGATAAGAATCACTCTGCTTCCCAAGGTCTTTGCTTTCTGGATCACTTTCGACATTAGCTGAAAGGGAGGAAAGGCATAAAGAAGTCCCGAGGGCCAATTGTGGACAAGTGCTTCTCTCGGTGTCTCCCCCGGGGGGGGGGGGGTAAGGGAGAAGTAGCTGCTGTATTTGGTGTTCATTGGGCTGGCAAACAGATTGCAGCAAGGCTGTCCCCATTTGCGGAAAATCTGTTCTGTGACTTTCTGATTCAGAGACCACTCGTGGCATCAAGATTGCCCTGCTGAGCTTGTCGGCTATCACATTGGTTGTCCCTGGGATATGCTTTGTAACTAGAAAGCGTTAAGGTATCGCCCACTGCCAAACACAAAGAACCTCTGGACATAAGGGGCAGGATCTGGTTCCCCCTTGTTTGTTTATATACCATACAACTGACATATTGTCTGACTGGATTGCTATTGTCCCAGAGGAAGAAAGTCGTGAAGTGCTTGCAATGTTAGTAGCACTGCTCTCATCTCTAGGACACTGATATGCAAGTGAGCTTCATGTTCTTTGTCATGTGCCTTGAACTGCCCTTCCTAGATAATGCCCCCCCCCTATCTGGGAGGTATCCGTGGTCACAGTAACAATGGGTTGGCGAGGAATGAATGGTGTCCCTATCGTTAGTTGACTGGACTGGATCCACCAACGAAGGTCCTTTTTGCAAGATTCTGTTATTAAAATGGGATTAGAGAGGCAATTGCTGAAGAGACCACTGGGAAAAGAGCAGCCATTGTAGAATTCTCATATGCAGTATGGCTAGTGGAACTAGAGTTATAGTAGAGGCCATGGTTCCAAGAAGTTTAAGCACCATCTTCGCTTTGACTTTGTGTTGGGGAAGCAGGCTGTATATTTGTTGTCTTAGATTTTGTATTCTTTCTGAAGGAAGGTGAGCCATCACTGCGACTGTGTCTATTTCTGTGCCTATAAAAGTCACATATTGAGAGGGCGACAAGGCAGACTTTTCCCAATTTATAGTAATGCCTAGTTGAGTTCAGACTCAGATGGTTGAATCCCTAGCTTGTAGAAGTAGGTGCCTAGTGGCGGCAGTCAGGAGCCAGTCCTCCAGGTACGGAAACACTTGGAATCCAAGACGTCTCAAGTGAGCTGTTACTACTGCCATGCATTTTGTGAACATCCTGGGGGCTGTGGTGAGACCAAAGGGCAGAGCACAAAATTGGTAATGACTGGCTCCCAGCTGGAAGCGTAAATAACTCCTTGATGCTCCCAGCTGGAAGCGTAAATAACACCTTGATGCTCTGTCCATTTTTATGTGGTAGTACGCATCTTGGAGGTCTATGGAGCACATCCAATTGTCCTTCCCTAACAGAGGGTGTATAGACTGCAGTGTTACCATTCGGAAGTTGGACTTCTTTACTGATTCGTTTAACTTGCTGAGATCCAAAATGGGCCTCCAGTCCCTTGTTCATTTTGGCACTTAAAAGAATCTAGAGTAAGTTCCGAATCCTATCTGGTCTGCGGGTACGGTTTGGATGACTCTCTTTTGAAGCAACCTTTGGACTTCTGCAATTGCTTGATCCCTGTGATTGGGTGAAACATCTGGGATTTTCTTGGTGGGATGAGGTGAAGAAGAGAAGGGTATGGATTATCCTCTGGAAATTATTCTTTGTACCCACTTGTCTCATGTGATGTGCCAGACTTTTGGGTACAAAGATAAGCAAACCCCCGACTGGCTCCAGAGAAGCGCAGATGGGTCCCCACCTCAGGAGCACTGATAGGGACGTCCACGAAAGGAATCGCGGCCACCCTGGTTTTGCAGTACCCCCCCCCGCCTCTAGGGTGACATCTACCATTATTTACTCCTCGTCTGCCTCTGGAGAATCACCTTGTGCGTCCGGGAAAAATCTGTAAAATTTCTTGAACCACATTTTCCCACCTCTCTGACCCTTGGGGCATGGTCTAGAAGGAACAGAAAAATGTACTCCCATGGCAGAGAGAGTTTTCCCTTCCTGCTCGCATCTAGTGAGTGTGTCTTTTACCTTTGGTCCAAACAGAGAGGAACCGTCAAAGGGGGAGTTGGTAAATGCAGATTTGAAGGGTTCCGCAAAATTACATAAGCGCATCCAGGAGTGTCTCCTAAGGGAAACTCCTGAACCCGCTGCCCTACTCGCTCCATCTGCTGCATAAGATATCAGCCTCATGGAGGAATTAACAATGGAGTTTAAGGTAGACAGCTGAACAGTAACCTTCTCAGGGACTCCTTCAGTTAAAGTACCTTGGAGAGTATCGCCTAGCTCCTTTAGGAGATCTCTTTGAAGCCTAGTGAAATGAGTGAGGTAATTCACGATCTGGGTGTAAAAGCTGCTGAAGAAAAGATATGCTTCCCTGTCCATTATTTGAGACTCCTTGTTCGGTGGGTGGACAGATGAAGTTTCCGCGAGTTCCTTCTTTGTGGCTGCTGCCACCACCATGACATCTACAGGCACACCTTTTAGTGAAAAACTCTTTCTCGTTGGGTGCTGAAAGAAATTTATTTGGCCTTCTGGGGACTGGTTCCATGGCATCAGGAGTTTCCCACACCTTTCGACTGACTAAATCTAACAGCTCATCGAAAGGTGGAGACACCCAAGAGGCTGAAGGTTGAGACCCAAAAGCCTTCAGGTACAGTGACTCCTCATCAGAAGGGGTGAAAGTGGCCAGACGCCTCTCTGTTTCAGGATCTCTAGGATATCTACGAAGGAGATCTCATCAGAGGACGACCTAGGGGACCCTTCTGACTCCTCGAGGTCAGTGTCAGAGGTGATGGATTCATAATGGGAGTCTACATGCTTCCTCTTGCAAGTTCTCTTCCAAGGGGGCTCCTCAGAAGGGTAGTTTTGGGGACGTCTCGGAAGACTGCAGGCCACCCAATGGGGGCTCCTGAGGCTGAGGGTCTCTGCTGTCAAGAGACAGAGATGGTGCTGAGACAGAGGTCGGAGCTTGGGGGGGGGGGGCATCGGTACCCTTGTGTAGAGCTGAAGACCTAGACAGCATGCTCATCATCTCGAAGGCATATCTCTCTGGCTCAGAGGACACTCCCAGTTCCAAGCTCAGGAGAGCCGATGAACTGAGATGTAGGCTCGGAACCGAAGAAGTTCAGGTCTGAGCATCCCCGTTGGGGCCAAATGGTGAGCTTCGGCTCCTGGACACCAAGGATGGCACAGAAAGTGTTGGAGCGGAGCTCGGCTCCGAGACAGACAGTAGGGGTGCTGGAACAGACAGTTCTACAACAAATGGCACCAATAGCTTTGGCTCTGAAAGACCAACATGGCTCAGAGGAAGAACAGAGGCAGGTAATATGGCCTTAGATAACTCCAGAACCGTTTGGGTCAGAGCTGGCAACAAATTTGCTAGTGCCAACTTCAAGAGTCTAAGCACCACTCTCTCAACATCCTCCTCAGAAAGGCTCTTGGAGGATCTGTAAGACAAGGTAGGTGATAGAGATCTCTGTAAAATCGGAGATCTGAGAATAGGTAATAAATCTCTAGTCCGGCTCTGAGGTAAGTGTTCAGTAGCCAGCTCCGAAAAACTTGGGGCCGAGACTGGAGTGTCAAAGTCAATAACCTTGACCGGCTCCAAAGGCAGAGGAGCCAAAGAGGTAGAAGGTTTGTCCAGTTAAGTAATTTTTTGTGGAGGTCCAGTAAAACAGTCGGTGTGGGAGACTGTCTTTTGACTGACTTGACTTTCTCTTTTTTTGAAGAGGGAGACCTGGCATGAGTTGAAGAGCTGGCTAAATCCTCCTCAAAGAAAGGTTTAAGGAGACCTTTCAAGATCAAGTTGTTCTTCCTTTCCTGGAGAACCTGAGAACTAAAAGAGTGGCAAAAGGTACATGTTTCCTGAAGATGTATGGCTCCTGGGCAGTAAACACAAATACTATGTCCATCAGTCAGGGTAATTTTTTGAGAACATTTAAGATGCTTTTTAAAACCCGAAGGTTTATGATCTTCAGATTCTTTAGACATACTGTCACAAAGGCAATCACAAAAAGGGAAACGTAGAGGATGATAGGAAGAGAGGACAAGGTCCTCTAACTTAAACGGCCCTAGCCCTGCTAAGGAAACGACACACAAGGAAAGGCAGTAGAGGACTAGGTCCTCTAACTTAAACGGGCCTAGCCCTGAAAACGAAGGGAAAGCGAGATGGGAACAAACAAGCAAGCAACCGACAAAAGCTGGAATAGGTCCTGACTAAAAAACAGACATATGCCCAAGAAAAATTTTAGTAATAACTAGCACATGGAAAAAAAGATACCAGAGGGAAAACAAGGCCTGTGGAAGCGACGGCCAACACTTTCCAAGAACAATTTACAATAAAAGTTAGAAAAACACACTAATTACTACTACTAGGTAACAACAGTAAGTTATTAATTATTAAGCTAACTACTACAGTCAAAAAAGAACCACAATAACAATTTAGAATAAGCAAAATATTCAATTTAGCCACAGCCAAGAAAGAGAGCACTTGAACTCAGACACAGCAATCGAGATCTGGGGATTCTTACTAGTGCACTATGGGATACCTACCTTGCCACGAGCCAACTGAGAGACCTTGAGCTTTCTAATCGGCTGAGTTGGAGCCAAGGATCGGCTCCAAACCCATATGTAATAATTAAGGCGAGAAGGACTACAGAACATCAAACCTTTTCCATTTGCTTTTGTATAATTTCCTCGTAGAAGGTTTATGGGAGGATAACAAAATGGAGCGGACAGGGAAAGAACAAGTAGACTGCCTGGCTATCATAGGAACTGGAAAAAACATGGAGTTAGTCTGAGCTTTGTCAGGTCCAAAGGAGTCAATCCCGCTGGAGGCAACAGAAGTTCTGGAGTTGGATCCAGAATCCATAGTGGTGCTAGAAGATAAGGCCACAGGAAGGGGAAAGTGCAGTTGTGTACACTTTCCATAAATGTAGATGCTAGAGTGTATTCACTGTTGCAGTCATCACATTTGGGTTATCCCTGCCAGGGTAGACCTCGGCCGGCCCGAATACCAGAAGCTTAGTATTTCTGCATCGGTTGCTGTCACTTCCGGACTGACGTCAGGTCGTCAGTAGTATAAAGTATGGCAGCAGACGCCATTATGTCAGTTTTTCTTGCCCTGTCAGGAGCCCCCAAGTGGAGCCAGGATATGGTGGAAGAATCCCACCAGTAAAAAGTAAATACCAAAACGTTCCTTGTAAGGAGAGATACAGAAGAAAAGGGGGATGGAGGGAGGGAAACCAGGACTGCAACAGTGAATACACTCGAACATCTACATTTATGGTAGAAGATGCTGGTTCAAAGGGGGGCAGGGTGAGCTTTTCCAACACAAAGTTTAGGTCCCAAGCTGGAGTAGGTGCTCTTCTGGGTGGGCTCAAGTTGCAAGCCCCTCTTAGGAACTGTTTGATCAGAGGGTGCGAGAAAAGTGGGTGCTCAGTGTTGAAATGAGCAGAGATAGAGGCATGAATTTTAATAGAGGAAAAGGAGACACCACTGTGCAGCAGGTCAGCTGGGTAATCCAGGATGAGAGGTAGGGAGGGCTGTGCCGTATCAGCTCCCTTGAACTAAATCCAGGTGCAGAACCCTTTCCATTTGTCAGCATAAGACTTTCTAGTGCTAGGGCATCTAGCCTCACGTATAACATCTAGAACCCGTTTACTGAGATTGGCAGCTTGATCAGTGGTCAGGGAATAAGCCAGACTGCCAAATTGGGGGTTTGCAATTGGGGATGCATGAATTCTCCTTCATTCTGGGTCAGGAGAGTTGGGATCTGAGGGAGATGCCATGGTGTCAGTGGGGACAGTCTGTGCAGCAGTGGGTACCAGTGCTGGCGAGGCCAGTCTGGAGCAATCAGAATTGTCCTTGGTTTTTCCTCCTTTATTTTGAGCAGTACCCTGGTTATGACAGTTAGTGAGGGAAATGCATAGATTGAGAGGTTGACCCAGGGGAAGGATAGGGCATCCACTTTCCAAGCCCTTCAGTGAGGCTTCGTTGTGCAGAACTTGCTGAACTAATGATTGGAGTGGGAAGCAAAGAGGTTGACCTTCGGGGTGCCCCATTTCCGAGTTATAAGGGTGAAGATTCTTTGGTCTAGCTGCCACTTATGTGGGTCCAGAAGATTTCTGCTTAAGTTGTCTGCCAGAGAGTTGAGAGAGCATGGCAGGAATTGTGCTAGCAGGTGTAGTTGCATGGCTGAGGCTGTGTGCCAAAGGGTCATGGCGAGCCTGCAGAGGGTAGAAGTGAGTCCCTCCTGCTTGTAGACATACCACATCACAGTGGTGTTGTCCGTTCTGCTCAGGAGAGACCCTGGGTAGAGAATGGGCCTGAAAGCTGCCAATGCATGCTGGACAGGTAAAATCTCTTTTTGGTTGATGTGGAGATGTATTTGCTGTGGGCTGCACTGGCCCTGTATGTACCTGCCCGTCCAGGTGTGCATTCCAGGCACAGTTTGATGCATCTGTGGTGAGGATCGGGGTGGTGAGAAAGGTAGTCCCTTGTTGTGGGAGCATGCTGCTGCCCACCAAAGAAAATGTTTCCTTAGGCAAGGTATCATTGGTACAAAAATTTCCAGGTCTTGAGAGTGTTGGCACCAAAAGCTTTTTAGGTACCACTGAAGTTTCCTCATATGCAGTCTGACATATGGAATAAATAGAATGCAAGATGCCATGAACCCCAGAGCTTGCAGGATTTTCCTTGCGGATAACTGGGGTCTGGGTGGCTAGTTGAGAGAAGTAGGCTGTCCGGTAAGTTTGCTTTTCTGGTGTAAGGAATGCCATGTGGGATGCTGTGTCCAGGCTTGTTCCCAGGAATATAATCCTTTGAGTGGGTACCTATTTGGATTTATTTTCATTGATAGTGTACTGTAGGGAGGTCAGTAGGGACTTTACAAAGACCAAGTGCTTGAGCAGCTTTTCCTGTCTGTCTGAATTAGGCAGTCGTCTAAGTATGGGTAAATTTGTATATTTCTTTGTCTGCAAAAAGCAATGGCGGGAGCCAGGCATTTTGTGAAAACTCTGGGAGCAGTAGATAAGCCAAGGGGAAGTGCAGAGAATTGAAAGTGCAGAGACCCTGCCCTGAAAAACAGATATTTCCTGCACGATTCCCTGACAGGAATGTAGAGGTAGGCCTCTTTTAGGTCTAGGGTGGCTAGCCATACATTCTTGGAGAGCATAGGTAGTAGTTACTGGAGGGTGAGCATTTTGAATTTCAGTATCACCAGGAAGGTGTTTAGAATGGATAGAATGAGGATAAGGTGCCCTCTTTTCTGGGTACCAGGAAAAGTCTGGAGAAGAAACCTTGGCCTATCTGTTCTGCAGGAACGTGCTCTATTGCCCTCATAGAGAGCAGGGAAAGGACTTGCTTTTTGCCTCTGCCCACTGGTTTGGAGGAAGATCTGGGAACCCTTTTGGGGCTGGGAGAGTGTCAAAAGAAAATTTGTATCCCTGGGACACTATGTTGAGGACCCAGTGTTCGTTGGTAATGATGACCCAGGTGCTTGCGTGGAAGGAGAGTTTTCCTCCTAGGGGTAAGTGCAGGTGGACAGAGGGAGGGGGTGGTGGGTGGAGAGTTATTGTGAGTTCTTATGATGAGAGGATGGGCTTTGCCCTCCCTGGTTTGGAAGTGGAGGAACTCCATTGCTTTGATCTCTCCATTCCCTGTGGCTGCTGTCTTGGGAGACTGCACCCCCAGGGTCTGGGCTGAACTGACCTGGAAGGGGCAAGAAAGGACCAGTACCTGGAGGGTCAATGCCTACTGACCTGGGTGGCTGGACCTGCAGAAAATCCCTAACTGTCTGCATAGATTTAGCTTTTTCTTCCATCTTTTTTAAGACCTCCTCTGCATTGGTGCCAAATAAGTTGTCTTTGTGCAAGGGTGCATCCAATAATTTAGATTGGACATGGTCTGGCGAGGGCTGTTCCTTAAGCCGAGCATGCCTTCCAAAGACAGAACCGGTGACTGCTGCCCTGCAAGAAGCTTCTAGGGCATCAAAACCACAGTGTAAGGTGTGCTCAGTTACTTGACTTGCAGAATGCATTACCTCTTGTAAGTCTATTTTCTGCACAAGCAGGAAAGGATGATATTTTTTGTTTGAGGAGTTCCATGGAATGTTGCTGAAATTTTAGCATATGGAACTGACAATTTAGTGCTCTAATAGCAACAGTAGCAGAGGTGTATACCTTTCTACCCCATCTGTCTAATGCTTGGGAATCCCTATCTGAGGGGGTGGGATTCTTAGCAGAAGTGGCTTTAATTCCTTTAGGCCCTTGAGAAATAACCTCAGGGTCAGCAGTAGGATTTTTGAAATGATATTTGTGACTCTAATACTGGTCAGGTTTTCTGGGAGCAGGAGGGAGGGTGTCTGGAGTCAAACTAGACCAAGTGCTTGTCAAACTAGATTCCATGAAAACATCATCCATAACACCCAGGACAGGGGGGAATGGCCAGGGGTCTGTTCTGTGGAAGATCTAAGAATTCTCGGAGTCTCTTTTTTTACACTGAGGGTAGTCCTGACATTCCCATTGGAAATGCTTCCTTAAAGTATGCAGGGTTTCCCCAAAGGAGAAGTCCTTGGGAAGAGAGGCTGAAGGAATGAATTCCTCTGCATCAGAATCCTCATAAGCAGAGAGGGGTTGCATGTCTTCACATTCAGATGCATCAGAGTCATCAGACTCCTATTCAGATAAAACTACTGGGGACAGAGCTCTTTCTTTTGGAAGGGGTAGCTTGGCTTCTCTGATCAGCATTATAAGGTCTTCTGCCATTTTAAGCATTTGAGACTGAGGCAAGGAAGCAGGTGTCTGAAATTGGGTTGTCAATTTCTTGGGCATGGTTCGTACCCTGGGCCTTAGAAACTCTGTAGTTTTGGAAAGAATGGTAGATGCGAAAGTCTTCAGTGTCGTGAAACGGCAGTGCGAAGTACTTCCACAGAAGCCAGTGCCTGCTCAGCATCTCGGGACCCATCCAAGGTAGAGACAACCGCAGGATCCTTAGTCAATCAAGAGCTTTACGGCATACCGACTCCGAAAGTGTCTCAGTAGCAGCCTGCAAATCCGGAGAATTGGGCAGTGAGCACCAGAGAACTGACTACTAGTTTAACGGAAGCATCATCGGTAGGTTTGGACCTGTGCAGTCTGTCTTTATCCTTATGTTTTTTTGGAAGATCTGCTGTCAGACGGCTTACCGAAGCCATATTGGAATTCAAGGACTGTGAGCGAAAATATCTATCTACAATAAGGGCCCGAAGACTTTTAGCTCTGGCATTGAACAAAGCACAAAAGCGACAGCGAGGGACGTCCTGGTCTGGGCCTAAGCAAGTGACGCAGTAAGAATGAAAGTCTCTGTGTGGTATTTGCTTTCCACAGGCGAGACAACTGTTAATGTTTTCTGACCTCGGTTAGAGCAAGAAAAAAGGATCCCCAACGGGGTACTTAGCTTTAGTAAACTTCAGCCTCAATTCGGAAGACGAAACTCAGGTAGAGGCCGACCGGCACTCATGCGAACTGCTTCTGCTTCGGTCTCCTCAGCAAGAAAGACTGATGTAACGGCATCGGATGCCTTACTATACTGACGTCAGTCCTGAAGTGACAGCAACTGATGCAGAAATACTAAGCCTCTGGTATTCAGGCTGGCCGAGGGCTACCCTGGCAGGGATAACCCAAATGTGATGACTGCAACAGTGAAACAAGAACATCCATACCTGTCGAGGCCAGTAAGGAGCAATGAGGATTATCCTGGTCTTCAGTCTGGATGCTTTCTGTAAAAACTTGGAAATCAGGGGAGTTCGAGGGTAGGCGTATAACAGACCAGAGGGCTTACGTAGTAGAGTATCCCTTGGTGACTCCCCCATAGGGAGGACTAGGGAAATGAAGTTGCTGCATTTGTTGTTCAGGAGGGGCGCAAATTAGGGTTGGCCCAACCAACGAAAAATCATTTTCACTACTCAGTGGTTGAGGGACTACTTGTGAGGCAACAGGATGGATCTGCTGAGCTTGTCTGCTATCACATTTGACTTCCCTGGAATGTGCATTGCTATTAGAAAGTGACTGGGGGTTAAATCGCCACTGCCATACTCTGAGGGCTTCTCGACAGAGGGCTAGACCTGGTTCCTCCTTGTTTGTTGATATACCAAACGACCAACATGTCCATTTGGATTGCAATCATTCCCAGAGGGAGGAAGCCCTGAAATGCTTGCAACCCCAACAGCACCGCTCTCATCTCCAAGACATTTATATGCAAATCGGCCTGCTCGGGGGAGCAAGTGCCTTGAACTGTCTTTCCTAGATAATGCACCTTCTTTCCCAGATAATGCACCTCCCACCCTATCTGTTAAGTGTCTGTGGTCTATAGAGCTTTGGGATGGGGCAGGGTGAATGGGAGACCTTGCTGGGATTGATCTGATTGAATCCACCATTTGAGATAATCCAAGTTTGAGTTATTCTTATCCTTGCTGACATGTGGTGGGTGAAGGACCACTAGGTTTGCAGCATCCACTGTAAAACTCTCATATGGCATCTCAGAGGAACTAGAGTAATGGCCACCTCCATCGAACCCAGAGCCTGTAACACTTTTCTGACCAAAATTTTTGAACTGCAAATTATCTTCCTCATTCGGTTTCTGATGTTGACAAGACAAGGACAGGTAATGGAGGCAATCATAGATGATGTGCCGAAGAGAGCTCCGATGAACTCTAGTCTTTGGGTGGGTTGCAGCTGAGACTTTGCATGATTAATTACGATCCTCGGCATCGAACAAGTCAACAAGTCTGTAATACCTGATCTGTTGCTTGAACCAAATGATGTCTGGTTGGGGCAGTGATAAGCCAGTTATCCAGGTGAGGAACACACAGATTCCTTGCAGTCTCAAGTGAGCTGTTACTACTGCTATACATTTGGTAAACTCTCTGGGGGCCTAGTGAGTCCAAAGGGCACAGCTCTGAACTGGAAATGACTGGCTCCCACTCAGAAGCAAAGGTGCCTCCTAGATCATCTGGTCATTTTTTTATGACAGTACACATCCTGGAGGTCTAAAGAGTACATCTAACCGTTCTTGCCCAAAAAGGTAGAACTGACTGCACCGTGACCATCAAGAACTTTGTATGAGTGACTGACTTGTTTAACACGCTGAGATCCAAAACTGGTCTCCAGTCCCCTGTTCTCTCTGCAACTAAAAAGAAGCTCGAGTAAGTCCTGGAACCTTCCTGGTCTGGTGAGACCTCTTAGATCACTTTTTTTAGCAACTCAAAGACCTGTTGAGTTGCTGTCTCCCACTGACTGGGTGGAACGTCCAGAAGCTTGTTTGTTAATGGAGGAAGAAGGGAAAATGGCACAGAATAACCTCTAGTAATTCTCTGCACTCCAGTATCATTTGTTAAACCTAGCCAGGCTGATTGGTGCAGGAAAATACATCCCCAGACTGCCTCCTGAGGATGACAAGTGGGCATCCATTCAGGAGCGCTGATGGGGTCTGTCAAAAAACGAGTCCCTGTTCCCATTATTTTGCGTGCCTCCTCTGCCTCTCGGGCATCTTCCATTATTTCCTTTTTCCCCTCTGCCTCTGGGAGAATTGATTCCACATATGTCAGGGAATGGACCTTGTGACTTCCTAAACCACATTTTAAAACCCACTCACTGATTCCTTGAAAAGGTTCACTGGGGGGGGGGGGGTCAAAAAACATACTCCAATGACAACGAGTGTCTTCCCATCCTTCTCACACCTGGAAAGCATTTCTTTCACTGTGGGGCCAAAGAGTAATTATCAGTCAAACTGTGCCTTTACGAGCAAAGACTTAAAAGGCTCCACAAAGTTGCATAAGTGCACCCAGGCTCATCTCCTCAAGGCCAAGCCTGAGCCCTCTACCTGTGCAGCACCCTCTGTAGCACTGGATAACAGCCACATGGACGAATTAACCACAGACTGAAGGTATTCAACTGAGGAGCAACAGAAGGTTGCACCTGCTCAGCCGCAACCTTTGCCAACAAGCTGGAAAGTTCTTTAAGTCCCTTTGCAGTCTCATAAAATCGGCTAGATAATTCAGCAATCGGATAGCAAGAGTCACTGAAGTGACTTAGACTTCCTGTTAGGAGGATGGACAGTCGAACTCTCCTCAGAGTTCTTTCGTTGTGGCTGTCCCCACAACCATGGTATCAACCGGTACATCCTTACTCCAATACTGCCTTTCTACCAGGGGTGCCTTATTCCTATCATGTCTTTTTGGCATTGGCTTAACACAATCTGGCTCCTTACACTCCTTCCGACAAACCAAATCCACTAATTCATCAGGAGGCAGGGCGACCCAGAGGGAAGATGGGCCAGCACAAAAACCCTAAGTATACTGACTCCTCAGAGGAAGAGGTGTGGGCAGACCAATCACCCTTCTGTTTAAGGAGTTCAAGGATGTCTCCAATGGAGATGTCTTTGGGTGGTGGGTTGGGGGACCCTTCCCCCTCGTCAAAATCAGTATCTGTGGTAGAAGACTCCTCCTTTGAGTCAAGGTGTTTCCTCTTACATCATCTCTTCAGAGGGACTTCTTCGGTGGGATGATCCTGAAAAGTATTGCAAACTGGCTCAAGGACAGAACCCACATGGTTAGAATTGCTGGAGCCATGTCAGACTCCAAACCAGTTACAAGTGGTTTCCCACAAGGCTCAGTCCTGGGACCTCTCTTGTTCGGTATATATTTCTCAGAGGTACAGGCCAACACGGAATGACTGTGGCTGACCAAGTTCGCAGATGACTGCAAACTGGGCACCATAGTCGACTCTCCAGCCGACACAAGCATCCTCCAAAAGGGCCTCATAGAAACAGACAACTGGTGCCAGAGCCATGGCCTCAAGCTAAATGCCAAAAAGTGTATAGTCATCCCCTTTGGCAAAAACAAAGTGCCCACAAATTACCACATAGGTGGTAATCCATTAAGTACAGAAGAAGTAATTAGGGACCTGGGGACCCAAGTTGATAGCAAACTCATTTGACAACCACGTGGCCAAAGTGGTTAGAAAAACATTTTAAATAGCCCACCTAATCATGAAGGGATTCACATCTAGATCAGGGGAGGTCATCGTGCCTCTTTACTCACCCCTCATCAGGCCCATAATTGAGTACAATGCCCCTTTTGGAATGTACCTTACCAGACACCTGCAGCAACTGGAAAGACCCCAAAAGTACCTCACCAAGAGGATCAAAGGGCTCAAACAGATGCCATATGCTGCCCGGTTAAAGAAACTTCAGCTCTACTCAGTGGCATACTGCCTGTTCAGAGGCGATCTGTGCCTGACGTATAAAGCCATGTCCAACCCGGAATTAATGGACATGCTGCACCTCAGAAAATCCAAATCCCATCGAGCCACGCTCGAGACTTGAACCTTAGCACTGAAATAAATAGGACATGCTGGAGGGACAGATTCATAACCCAGAGGCTCCCTTCACTCTGGAATAAAATCCCAGTCTAGGTTAGGCAGAGTCCCTCATTGACTCTCTTCAAGAGGAATCTTGATGAGTGGATGGGAGATCGTAGGTTTACCCTGGGTATCACTTCTGTGCCACTGTTAGACAGAGGCACAGTATACTAACCTCGAAAAAGGGCATAGCAAAATAAATTTAAAATGGGTGGCGAAAGCCAAACACATTCTGGCTAGGCTTATAAATGCCCTAGGGCAGATAGCCTAGTATGAACCTATGAACCTATTGGAAGAGCTAGGGATCCCAGACTGAGTAGACTGGAGGCCCTGGGCTAGCTGACCCTGTGGTGTGGAATGATGAGGATCACTCTACAAAACCAGAAGGATAGCCAGGGATGGGTCTGAGGGAGGAGGACCAATCCACTCTGAAGGTGCAGAGAAGACCTTCTGAACCATCTCGAAGGCTGACCTCCCCAGGAAGGAGGAAACAAAAGGAGCAGATGACAAAAGTGTCTGGTCCATTGAACCCCCCACACACACACTCCCAGAGGACGATCACCCAAGGAGGAAGCTGGAGCAGAGATGTCCAGCACTAAGACTCCAAGAAGGAAAGATGGCTTTGAAAACATTAGAGTCAATCCCACCCCCCTCCCCAGGACCCAACGTGAAGGTTTTGCCTCCAGGAGCCCTCTGGATTGGAAAACACAGGAGCAGAGAAGCTCAAGGTCATTGTCATATCTGAAGAGACCATCCTCCTTGGATCCGACTTAGATGGGCTGGAGACGCTCAGACCAAACAACTCTGAAAGCAAGGGCTCAGTCAGAGTAGAGGTGGAAGATTGAGGACATCCCAGATCTGATGGGGTCAGAACTATCAAGGTACCCTTCCTGATTTACTCTGTGACCAATTCCCTCACCACTCTCACACATCTGCTTCGGTGAGGCTTTGGGTCAAACGAGGGCACAATGGAAGTAGACATGGAGTGCCTCTCCAAAAAAGGAGAAGGAAGATAAGATGGAGACAGGTCTATAGAAGGAGAACAAGTATGCTGAGGCAAGGGTTTTGAATCCAAATCTAATTTTTTCTTTGGCTTTGAAGATGAAGAGGCTTACTGTCGATCTGAGACCTTGGAAACAGCAGGAGAGGTCAGATCATATTTCAACAATTTTTTTGTCGGCTCCGAGGAGGCTGAAATTTCAGCACGCCTAGGCCTTTTCCCATGTTTATGAGTAGAAGTCGAAGGCTGATCTCTCCATAATGCCAAGGAGAAAGAGGGCAGCAGGCCTTTCAAAATCAGCTTATTTTTCCTTTCATTAATCATTCTAGGGTTACAAGCCCTACAAATCTCACAGACTTGGTCCAAGTGCTCAGGACCTAGGCAATACAGGCAAAGAGAATACCCATCAGAAAAAAATACCTTGTGCCCACAACAGGTATACTTTTTGAACCCCTTGTCAGACAAAGGCAAAGGAAGAAAAAGGGGAATTCAACAAAGAAAATAGAAAAGATTAGGTTCGGGAAAAAGCTACATTTTTTTTTTTTTTTTTTTTTTTTAAACATAACGTATGGCAAAAATAAAGGAGATACGAAGATCAAGGAGAAATTCAGAAGGAAAAAGGAAGGTAGTATTTATATATAAAGGATAAGGTTGCTCAACAGCTCTTCAGTAAATACGTCTGGTCACAAAAGTGACAAACGAGATCTGAGGTGACAGGGCAGCAGTGTGTTGTGGGTAGGGGACAGCTCAAGAGAGAATAGTTGTGTAAGAACTTACCATAACCTTAGATGTCCTTCTCTTCCATGTTGCAGTATTCATTATTGTGGGGAGGTTGCTGCCTGCAACACTGGACATCTGGCCAGTATACCAAAGTCTTAGGAGCAAGGGTACATGTGACATTTGATGTCAGAGCTATAAACCAATACTGGCTATAAAGGTGACGTCTGCATGTTCCCACTTCAGAACTTTTCTGCTGCAGTGATCTTTGGACTTCTGATTGCCAGCTTTTGGAAGCAGTTCACTCGTTTGATGGCCGTCCGTTACAGATAAGTACCCTTTGGGATTTTTTGTTCCCTATTCCTTAGCTTTTCAGACATACATGTCAACTGGAAAGGGGAAGTGTGCTTGTGGAAAACAAATTCCACCCAAAGACACGCACAATAAGTGCTTGTTTTGTCTAGGGGAGGCCACGACCATAAATCTTGCGACATTTGTAAATTGTTTGTGCCTAAAACTCTTAGCAGCTGTCTGGCTGCTCTCAAACTTTATAGAGAGAAACAGAGACTCCAGTGTCTAGCGTTAGGTATGGAGGGTGGGGTAGGTACCTCCGACGAGCCACCAAGGAAGAAGGACAAAAAAGTTGAGCCCGACACCCATGCTGCACACCTCAAGAGTCCGGTGATACTCTCAAGGCAGATGTTAGCCCAGGGTCCCATTGGACGCCTGTTTCTCAGTTGGAACTGTAATGTAAGCCGGCCCGATGGTAACACTGAGTAACATCTGCTGAGGTTGATCAGTCATCAGTCTCCGATGGCGAGGGGGAACCACAGTTCGTGGTGTCGGAGGGGCCTAACTCTCAGATGTCGGCTTCTAAAGCCACTCATCCTTCAACTCCCCTGAAGAGAAAAAATTAAAACATACAGAACAGCAATCTGATCCTGGATGGGAAGCTTTCTTCCAAAATCTTTTCAGGGCATTCCAGGCCCTACAACCAATCATAGGTACCTCCACCTGCTCCTACTCCTGTGCAAGCCTTAGAAGAGTCTGAGGAAGAACACTCCTCTGAAGACTCCCTTACTTATTGCTCTCAAACTGAATCCTTCAAGGACTTTATTACCCCTGAGGAAGAAGACCATCAGTCCTGAATCTCCAGGGGAGGAATTTTCTTTTGGAGATACCATCTCTCTCATGAGAGAACACTTCAAATGGCAGGCCTCAGATGTCTCAGAAACCAAAAAGAGGTATTTTGAATTACTTCAGACAGATCAACCCTCACCATCTGCAGTCCCTCCCTTGCTTCCAGCCTTTCATGATGACTTTTTGGCTGCTGCACAGGCCCCTGATTCTCAACCCCCAGCTTCTAAATGCCCAGACAGGTTCTACAAAGTTCATCAGGATAGCCAGTACATGTTTAACCCCCCCCCCCGCAGACTCTGCCAGGGAAGTTAATAGTTGCACTGGCCTTTTTCCTGCTATGACCCACACCAGAACAGAAAAGTCTACAAAAAAGTTGCAGTACAATCAGCAATATAGTACTTTCACTATCATCAATGTATTCAATGTTTAGTAACATTTGCTACAAACAGTGGTATAGTCAGTTGTCATCCGAACAATGTTGTCTTTCGGCTTTTCCCGGTTAGGGGTCGCCACAGCGGAACTCCCGTCCGCTAATGATTAGTAGTTGATTTTTACGTGCTGAGTTACCAGCCCTGACGCACAAATTTCAACGAAGGTACGCGCATTCACGCATGTCTCCACGCAGAAGACGCTCTAGCTGAGTTGTCATCTGAACAAAATGAATGGTTAAACAGCATTCAGAACAGCAGAGAAAAAATAACAATGAAACAGTAGTTAGAAAATCTAGACTAAAACAGCACTTCTTGACAAACATATTTAACCACACATTATGATAATAAACTTGTGATCAAAACAAAACACAAAGTACTCTCATCTACATAAAGAAAACCGACAATAGTCAAGCTTAGTACCAAACTATGCATGTGATGTAAGCTTCAGACACCATACATTTAATACCAGAGGAGTAATGACTGGTGCTATACTTGGCTAACCTGAACCCATGGAGCATTTACATTTATTTTCTTGAAGCAAACGTACTTTAAATTGGCTTTGAAATGAAGTTGTACTTCGAATATTTACAAGAATACAGTCACATCAGGTTTGTATCAGTTTTGAAAAAAGCTTTTTCAGTTAAGGTCAGTGTGAATGGTGCTTGACCATCAGACATGGCAAATAACTGCCATGTCACTATTACACTGCTGCATACTGTAGTACACAACAGACGGAGTAGTTCAACACAGTAATCCTAACTCAATCCATAACATTAATAACCACAAGTATTTAAAGCCAATGAGAAAATACAATAAATGGTAGTCCTTTTCAAATAAAATATATGTGAGCTCAATCACCTTCTATCCAT